>NC_041386.1:567421359-567448123 GCF_002162155.2 Triticum dicoccoides
GCGTTTAGTGAAACCCGCTACTACTATTCCTTTCTCCTTTTTTCCGTTTTTCTTTTATTTTTCTTTACATTTTATTTTTTTCCTTTTTCCTTTTTCTATTTCTTTCATTTTCATTTACTTTTCTACTTGTTTTTCACTTTATGTTATTTCTGTTAGCAGCAGCGCCTTACACGTAAGCATGCTACAGCTAAGGAGCGTAGCAGTAGCGCTGGGCCAGTATACGCGCTACTGCTAGGTTGGGCTAGCCATGTGCGCCCAGTTCAAACATAGTAGTAGCGCTTTTCGCCAGTACGCGCTACTGCAAAAGTCGTAGCAGTAGCGCGGTTTATTTACGCGCGCTGCTACCAATTAGCAGTAGCGTTTGATTTTGTACAGCGCTACTGGTAACATTCTATGTATAAGGTTTTCCCTAGTAGTGAATTTGTTCCTCCATGCTTGAAGTGCATTGAACGTGAATCTGCTAATTCTTCACCTGAATGTTCAAATGCTGCTAATGTTTCAAATTCTTCACATGCCTTTGCTATCACTAATTCCTCATCTGAGGACATTGCTAGTATCACTGACGATGTAGGGCTGAAGGAATTGTACACGACAGGCATGTACAAAAGCCTCAAAGGGCATCATGCTCTTTGTGATGTGCTTAAAAAGCAGATCCTCAACAGGAACCCTAGGAAAGAGGGTATCGCCTTTGAGAGGAAACTCAATGCTGATGGTACATATTGGAAGCCGGAGCAGTACCCCAAAACAACATGGGTTGCTGCAAAGGGACCTCCAGTTGATCCATCTAACTTATCTGGATTTACATGTGAAACTCCTCATTCTGATGATGAGTCAATTGACTCCAACTATAAACTGTTCAAAAATCAGAATGGTGAAGTATTTGCTAGATATGTTGGCACTAACTGCAGGAACGGCTCCCCTATGAAGAAAATCTGGGTTCCCAAAAGATGCCTTGAAAATCTTCAGGTGAATGTCATCATGACGCCACCTGTGAAGAATAGGAATCCCAGATCAAATTCTTCATATGGACCAAATTCCTCATATGGATCAAAGTCCTCATATGAACATCATCGTGCTAACCCGTCTGTTTCGCAGGGAAGATCTAAGGATTATGGATATGTGCATTATTCTTCAAATCATTATGTCCATAAGTCCTCGAAGAATTTCTCTGCTTACTCTTATGCTTATTCTAACCCCTCTTATGTGAAACGAAATGGACTGGCTTCTATGCCATCCTGCTCGTATGGAGCTCACAGAATGATGAACTCTTTGCCACCCCTTCAGATGTGGGTGGTGAAGAAAAAGAACTAATCTCTTCTGCAGGGTCAGGTCTCCAGATGCACATAATCGTCTGAAGAATTTGCTGGAGACCTGAGCATGCCTGATAGGACGCATGCTAATCATGAAGAAATGAACTTTCATTTCTCACGTCCTCATACTGCTTTATCAATTCTTTTACTTGATGAAATTGATCTGATGAATTGATGTCATATTCTTCACTGATGAAGTATATGAGTTTGTAAGCTGCACTAATTCGTCAGCAGGATGATCAACCTAAAGCCATTGAGTGGGTCCTCGATAGTGGATGTACAAACCACATGACCGGTGACAAGAATCTATTGATGGATGCTCCATTATCTCTGTCGCATCTGAAGCATATCATCTTTGCTGACAAAGGAAAAAGTCAGGTATTGGGTCTAGGTAAGGTTGTGATTACAAAGGATCGACACATGGACAAGGTCATGCTTGTTGAGTCCTTAGGATACAACCTTATGTCTGTCTCAATGCTTTCTGATCTTTATATGGTTGTTGTCTTTGGCAAGTACCATTGTGTTGTGGTTATGGAAGCTGACAATTCCAAAGTCTTCGAAGGCTTTAGGAGAGGAGACCTGTATATTGCTGATTTCTCTACAGGACCACAACTAGCCGTGTGCTTACTTGCAAAAGCTTCAGAAGGCTTGCTCTGGCATCGACAACTTGGTCATGCAGGCATGAGGAATTTGCACACGCTTGCGAAGAAGAAGCATGTCATTGGCATCGAGAATGTCAAATTCCTCAAGGATCACCTATGCGGAGCCTGTGAAGCTGGGAAGATGACGAAGGCCAAGCATCTAGCAAAGACAATCATGACCACCACTTGCCCGTTTGAATTGCTTCACATGGATCTCTTTGGTCCTAATCATTATTCTGCTATTTCAAATGAAGCATCTCAATATGGCTTTGTTATTGTTGATGATTATTCTCGCTATACATGGGTACACCTTGTTACTTACAAACATGAAGTGTAGGAAGTCTTCAAACGATTTTCCTCGAGGGCTTCAACCAACTTTGGTGTGAAGATCAAGCACATCAGAAGTGACAATGGCACTGAGTTCAAGAATTCTGGTCTCGATGACTATCTTGATGAACTTGGTATTATTCATGAGTTATGTGCTCCCTACACTCCTCAGCAGAATGGTGTCGTGCAGCGCAAGAACATGACTCTTGCTGAGATGGCTCGCACTATGCTTGACGAATACAAAACACCTTGTCGTTTCTGGACTGAGGCAATTGATACTGCATGCCACATCATCAACAGAGTATATCTTCACAAATTCTTCAAAAAGACTGCCTATGAACTCCTCACTGATAAGAAACCCAATGTAAGTTATTTCAAAGTCTTCGGTGCTAAATGTTGGATTAGAGATCCTCATCACAACTCAAAATTTGCACCGAAAGCACATGAAGGTTTTATGCTTGGTTATATAAAGGACTCGCATACCTACAGAGTCTTCAACAACGTTCTTCACAAAGTTGTTGAAACTATAGATGTGCGGTTCGATGAAACTAATGGCTCGCAAAGAGAGCACCTACCTACTGTGATAGATGAACCAACACCTAAGGAAACTATCAAGTTCAAGGCTACTGAGGATGTCATTCCTACTGAAGAATCTGCTGAAGAATTCATTCCAGAACATGAAGAACGTCGAGCTAATGCACCTGAAGAAAATGCTGAAGAAAATAGTGCTGAAGAAAACGCTGATCAAATTCTTCAACGGCAACCAGCTCATCCTCGCATTGCAAAAGAAGTGCAAGTTGAAAAGATCATCAATGACATCAAAGCGCCAGGTCCTCTCACACGCTCAAGAGCTTCACATTTGTCTAAGTTTTGTGGGCACTATGCTTTTGTCTCTATTACAGAGCCCACTAAGGTAGATGAAGCGTTTCTGGAGCCTGAGTGGATTCAGGCCATGCAAGAAGAATTACATCAGTTCGAGCTCAACAATGTCTGGGAACTGGTCAAACATCCAGATCCTCGCAAGAACAATATCATCGGCACAAAGTGGATCTACCACAACAAGCAAGATGAAAATGGCCTCGTGGTGAGGAATAAGGCACAGCTTGTAGCTCAAGGCTACACACAGGTGGAAGGAATTGATTTCGATGAAACTTTTGCACCTGTTGCTAGACTTGAGGCTATTTCCATATTACTTGCTTATGCTAACCATCATGATATCACTTTATATCAAATGGATGCGAAAAGTGCATTCCTCAATGGTAAGCTTGAGGAAGAAGTATATGTTGCTCAACCCCCAGGTTTTGAAGATCCAAAGAATCCTGACAAAGTCTTCAGACTCAACAAGGCCCTCTATGGTCTCAAGCAGGCCCCACGGGCTTGGTATGGTACCTTGAAGGAACTCCTCTTGAAGAAAGGCTTCAAACCCGGTTCACTCGACCCTACTCTTTTCACTAAATCTTATGATGGTGAATTGTTTGTGTGCCAAATATATCTTGATGATATTATCTTTGGCTGTACTGACCAATGTTATAGTGATGAATTTGCCTATATGATGAGTGAAGAATATCAAATGTCTAGGATGGGAGAGTTGAAATTCTTCTTAGGTCTTCAAATTCGTCAACAACGCAATGGCATATTCATATCTCAGGAGAAATACCTCAAGCATGTACTGAGGAAATTCGGCATGCAAGATTGCAAAGGCGTCAAAATTCCTATGCCCACAAATGGCCATCTGTGCACTGATGAAAATGGTATTAACTTCGATCATAAGGTATGCCGCTCCATGATAGGTCCCTTATTGTACTTATGTGCATCTAGGCCAGATATAATGCTTAGTGTTTGCATGTGTGCCCGATTTCAAGCTACACCGAAGGAATCACACCATAAGGCTGTGAAGCATATTCTTCGATATCTAGCTCACACACCAACACTTGGATTATGGTACCCCAAGGGCTCGGATTTTGATCTTGTTGGATATTCTGACTCTGACTATGCTGGTGATCGTGTGGATCGCAAGTCCACATCTGGTACATGTCATTTCCTCGGACGATCATTGGTCTGTTGGTCCTCGAAGTAACAGAACTGCGTATCACTATCTACTGCTGAAGCTGAGTACATTGCCGCTGGTTCTTGCTGTGCCCAATTGCTATGGATGAAGCAAACTCTCAAGGACTACAACGTCAACATGAAGAATGTGGCTCTCTTCTGTGACAATGAGAGTGCCATCAAGATTGCTCACAACCCAGTTCAGCACTCGAAGACAAAGCACATTCAGATTCTTCATCATTTTCTTCGTGATCATGTGTTGAAGGGCGACATTTCTATTGAGCATGTGAAGACTGAAGAACAGCTAGCCGATATCTTCACAAAGCCCTTAGATGAGAAGAGATTTAGCAAGTTGCGGTGTGAGCTAAATATCCTAGAATCTTCGAATGTTCTTTGAAAAGGACACTCATCCTAACACTTATGCAAAATTGATGACTTAGATGTGCAACACATGAAGAAATATTTTTCTTCAATCAATGAAGAATAACACTCTTAGTGTGAAGAAATTAATGAAGAATTTGATTCTCAGAACCCTACGATAATTGTACGCGGTGTCTGAAATCATCATTCTTATATGGTGGGTCACGCCACCACCAAAAGTTGAAATTCCTCAAATTATTCATATTCTTCAACTTTGCATAGTCTTCACTGGTTCCGTCGTTTTTCTCCATTGGCTATATATATATATATATGAGTTTATGTCCTCTACAACATTAACTTATTGCTATTTCTTCAAGTTGGTTTTCTGCTAAGTGAATGTGATCGGACCCTTCCCCTCTATGCTATACTCAACCCAATCTGTTCACAAATTCTTCATGTGCGTTCTATTTGAAACTCGTTCAAAACCTTCACTGCGTCCTTGTCAGCTGAAGAAATTGCGAACGGAACTTTAAAACCTATCTTATCGAAATTTTCGACTTTGCCGCTCAAACCGTTCCGCATCCCACGATACACTTGTCCACTCACCCACGATCTAACACGATCTCCACCTCTCACTACGTGGGTGACACATGTCATGCAAATGAGAAGGGTCAGCGGCACGTTCGTCCAATTTCTTCGGGCGAGCAGTTTTTCACCGTGGCTATAAATACCCCTCCTTCCCTTCCTCACTTCTTTTACTCCGCTCGACCTCTCTCTCCAGCTCGAGCTTCTCAAACCCTAGCCCCGCCGCTACTTCATCGCCGCCGGTGAGGAAGAACTTCACTAACTCGACCTCGTCGCCGACGTACTCGCGTCGACCGCGGAAATCTTCACTCCGCCGCCGCCGTAGCCGTCTTCATCCACCGAGTTAGGGCATGGAAGATCTGCACAGACGAACTTCACATCTCCTCACTCCAGTTCGTCGTGTTCTTCGTGCAGGGTAATTAAAAGTTACTTTTACTACCCTCGTTGATTCGAATGATTATCTACAAAATCTTCAAAAGTGTTTTTCTTCATATCTTCACACACTGAACACCTCACAAGTCATCTGTTCTTGATTCGTTTCTCTAAGCATCATTTTTCTTCAAGATTCCTCAATTGTGTGGATCTTTGATCTATACAACTCTGGAACCTAAGACAAAGAACGCTTAGTGAAAATCTTCAAGACTTGTCTGGTCAAATTCCTCAAACTTGTTCTTTTTGAAAAACCTTCTGAGAACACATATGACCTCTCCAAATTCCTCACAACTATACTCTGTTCACAGGTACACATGTCAGCTACTGAATCACTAGGTTCTCATCAACTTAACTCATTTGCAGCGTTCCTTGAAGAAAAGTTGCATACTTCTTTAGAGAATTCGATTGTCCAAATTCCTCAACTAAAGAAAATGGCTGATGGTAAAAGGCCACAGAAAGGAGGAAAGAGGCCTCAGGTAAATACAGTGTTTGAGATCCCTGATGACATATATGCTGGGTACTGCACACCTACTGAGGAACCAAGAATGAGCGCAAAGTGCGCAAACAGAGGATAGAGAGGAGATGGGCAAGAGAATGGAAGGAGTACAGACATGTCACTCCTAAGTACATGAAGAAATTCGCACTCAATCCTCCATGTCGAAGAGCTCCATTGGCACCTGGCCAAATAGCAGATCCCACCAGCCTCAAGCGCGGTGAGGACTATCCTGATGAATGGGCCAAGCGCCAAGACAAGTTGGCTAAGCAAGCCAGAGAAGCAGTGAGGAAATTCAATGAAGACTCTGCTGTTGCTGCTGCCTCTGCTGAGGCCTCTGCTGTCAAGCCAAAGAAGGCTCTGTCTAAGAAGCCTGCGCGCAGGCCAAGTTCCTCAGCAATGCCCTCACGGCCAGAATCATCAAAGCCCTCACGGCCAATTCCTCATGCTGCTCCTGTTCCTCCCAAGTCCTCAGCTCCTCCGCCAAAGCCTTCAGCTGTTCCGCCTAAATCCTCAGCACCTGTGCATCTCGCCTCGTGCCAAAGGACTACCGGCATCTCCATTGCCTCAGGTGTCTCAGCTAGTTCCTCAGCTGCACCAAGTTCCTCAGCTGACCCCTCACTGCTGAAGACAAAGGCCACTGCTGGATGAGGTCCTCGCCCAAGTCCTCAAAAGAAGCAAGTCGCTTTCCATGTGCTGTCTGATGAAGACGAAGCTGATGATGATGAACTTGCAGAAATCATCAGAGACAGGCAAGTCAGGACCGCTAGAGCCAAAGGATCAGAAGTGCCACTGCTTTTGGATCCCAAGCTGATCCTCGACTACATTGATGATTGGAACAAGGACCCCAACACTCCCTTGCCTGACTTTAAGCTCACTCCTGGCCAGAGTCACATGCTGACCCATGTCATTCAAGAAGAAAAGTGGAAAATTGAGAAGGCCAGGCAGATCAAGAAAGCGCAGTACAAGAAAGAGCGCTATCTGAAGAAAAACATTGTCTCTATGACAACTGAAGAACTTGTCACTATTCAGACTGAGATTAAGAAACTCAGTGATGACTTTGACGTGTATCGCACTGATTGGCTTGGAGCCAAGGTTCGTTTTGTGAAACTTGAGGATAACTTCACTTTCAATGTTGCAGCCCCAACACAACAGGAAATTCCTCAGGCTGAAGCATCTGCTCAGCCTACTGAAGAAAATGCCAGCACCGCTGATGACAATCAGACTGCTGAAGATAATGTGAGTTCCAGGGCTGATGAGTGCATTCCAACCGCTGAAGAAATTGCCAGGGCACCCACTAGTGGTGTGCCTAAAGAAACTAAAGAACTCAGGGCAACTGCATCAGTTGTGCCTGAAGAAAATCAACCAGATTCCTAAGCTGCTCCTGCACCAACTTCAACTCTAATCCTTCCATCTGCATCAGATGTGAAGAAGACCAAGACTGCAGAGCGTGCTGAAGTGAAGAAAAGGAAAGCATCAACCGCTTCAGATTCTTCAGCTCCAAAGAAAATGAAGCCTATGACAAGTTCATTTGCAAATCCGATTGATGCTGTTCCCATCTCAACCAGGCCATCAAAGGACCTTATTCCATTTGATGGAGAATATGTGATCCCCAGTGGATCTGATGAAGAAACTCCTTCTGCTTCTTCATCTGAACCGTTGGATGAAGAAATTGAAGTGGATGCGACCCCTTCAACACCTATCATCTCCTCGCCTATGCCTCAGTTCACAGATGAAGAGGTTGGTGTTGAATAAATGGAAGATGAAGATGTGGACATTGGCTGCTCCACACCCATAATCAGTGATGAATTCTGGGAAAGTCAGCATCCAAACTCTCCAATGTTCACCCCTCTACAGCAAATTCCTCAGTCCCCACACAAACTGTTCACACGGGCTCTGAAGAAACTCATCCCACTGCATCTGTCCATGAGGAAATTCCAGCCACTAGCGTTGAAGAAACTGCTGCTGCTGAACAACCAACGACGCAGACTGCCACTGAGGAGGAAGCAGAAATTCCTCAGCCTGAAGAACCTGCGATTGAGATTCCTGAGGTTGTGATGCAACTCATTGACACTCCTCTGCCGAAGCCAAAGGATCCTTTCTCACGCAAGCAAAAGTTCAAGGCTGATGATTTCTTCGGCGAGCACGTATTCTTCGAAGATTACAACCCATATGACTCTGCTCGCATTAGGAAGAGGCGTTTTTGGACTGCCAGTCAAGCAAATTTCTATTCCTCAGTGCTGTTCAACAAGGAGAAAATCTTCTACCATGAGCATATTCCTCACCTGGATATGGAATCTCTGCCGTGCTTAGCACCAGTCCTCAGTGTTCTTCATGATGCTGGACTGCTAAACTTTTGCTCTGACATCTGCGATTGGAATGAAGAACTGATTCTTCAATTCTATGCAACGCTGCACATCACCGGAGATGCTGAAGATGTGAATTCATGGGTGCTGGACAGGATGTCTGAAAACACTCACTACACTGCACCAGCCTCTGAATTGCTTCGTGCTCTACCACTCAGTCCTCCCCTTGAAGAAGCTCGCTGCATCTACAGTGAACCTGAGCTCACACATCATTACATGCAGGTGCTGATGAAACCTTTGAAGCCATGTCAAGCACCAAGAACCAAATTCCTCATGAAGGAATTGTTGTACGTGCCCAGAACTGTCTATCATATTCTTACGAGGACAATCAGTCCCATCAAAGGCCACGACTCATCTGATGAGGAAATTGTTGGCATCATGAAGAATCTAGTGTTCAACATCGTTCATGGCATTCCTGTCAATTATCATGATTTCTTCATGAGGACTATGGCAAATGTTGCACTGTCACCGTTTGAGCTGAAGCCTTATGCACCTTGGATTATGAGATTCCTCAGAAAAAGGTCTTCACTCAACTACAAAGCTGATTTCCAGAATCACCTCAGCTACTTGCCCCCAATTGAAGTCCTCAAGCAGACATATTCCTCAGCTGATGGAAAGGGCAAAGCACCAGCTGTAATAGATGAAGGAATTCGTCCATTGGATGGTCAGTTTCGCAAAGCTGCATCTTATTCCACCAATGATGACTCTGCCACACATGACTCTACCAATGCACCTAAGTCCACTCCTCAAGCCACTGCTCCGCGCGTGATGACTGACTGTGAACTTCTGCTTAGTCTTCACCAGAAGGTGGATCGAAATCACAAATGGGTTAAGCATCAGTTTGGTTCACTTCTTCACAACATGACTGCCACACACAATGCAGTGAAGAAAAATCACTACTACCTCCATCAAGTCTTCGGTCGCACCTTGGCAATCCTGTCACATCTGTATGGTGAAGAACATCTGAAGAACATGGGTCTCAAAGAAAATTTTGACTGGTCTGCACCTCCACCGAAGAAATTCAAGAAGGTCCAGGTTCCTTCTCTGGTGGCCAGCTCATATTCTTCATCGCGCGGCACCGATGAACAGGAAGATTTGGACGACACTGCGGCAGGACCTACATCAACAAACAACCCCAACAACGCTGGCGCTCCTTCATCAACATGATTATCTTCAGGGCGTTAGTCCTCATTTTCGATCCTTTTGGTCATTCGATGACAAAGGGGGAGAAATATGAGTTAGTCTTCTAGCGGGTCTACTATATGGGTGTTTTTTTGCTAAGTTACAACTCTCGTTCTTCTGAAACTTTATTGGATCGAGTTGTAATCTTAAACCCGATGGTGCTCTGATACTTTTGATGCCCTGTGCTGTGATACTTTTGATGCACTATTCTGCATGCTTATTCCTCGTTAATATTATTGCACGCATGCTGAATTTCATCAGGCACCATATTTCATCATGCATTTCAAATTCTTCATATTATATGTTAAATGCGTGTATGAATTACAAGATATGGGGGGAGATCTCCATGATTCAACTCTTCAAGTGTGCATTGCTTCAAAGGCAAATTCCTCACTATGCACATCTTCAGGGGGAGTTCTTCTATATCTTGCAATCGAATTCCTCAATATCAGTAGTTACACTTCATATGTTTATCCCCATTGAAAACTTAACCTATATTGTCATCAATCACCAAAAAGGGGGAGATTGCAAGTGCATCTAGTGCCCCTTAGTGATTTTGGTGTATTGAAGACTTATATGTTAAGGGACTAATGCGTTTGTGAGTGTACACAGGTCTATAAGTCTATGGGGAGTTTGATATTTACAGGAAAAGTCGACCCCTAAAAATGAATATCTTCGACTGAAGATTTTGGTATTTCTGAAGACTTTCATGAAGACTTTGAAAGTGAAGATATTGGTGTGTCCATGAAGACTTGATATTCATGCGAGGAATATGAAGCTTGAAGACTTTCATTTTCATAGTTTTGTTTTTTTCTCTTTCTTGAGTCATAGGAAACACCGTACTGTTAAAGGGGGCCGAGAAAATACTAAGGAAAAATTTCCATGTGATGCTCAACTCAAAATCCTACACCTACCAATCCCTTCGAGTGAAGCCATTGGAAATCTCATACAGTTTAGTCAATTTCTTCAGTGACAGAGACGAAGTTCTTCTGGTCTCTGAGGAATTTGTCCTGACTGAGGAGTTAGGAATTCGCTAGTGCGGATTGCCTACATAGTGAGGAACATGATAGCCGTGAGGATTTTACTACTCAAAATTCCGACCGTTGATGTGCTATGCACCAGCTATCCCAAAATATCTATCCACCTAACGGTCATATCATTGAAGGGCATTTATGTCTTATCATGTCGGGCTGCTCCCTAGGCTATAAATAGCCGCCCCCTACAACCACTAGCTGGTTGGCTGCTCCAAGAGAAACTGACACTTGTCATTTGAGAGCAACCCATCCTCCGAGGACTTTGAGGGAAAATCATCAAGTGAGGAAAAACCAGAAACCCAAAACCCAAACACCTACAAACCCCAAGTGATTGAGCATCACTGAAGAGATTGATCCTGCGTGGATCCGACGCTTGTTACCTTTGAAGACCGTGCTTCTTCCAGACGGTTAGGCGTCATGGTCTAGAGCATCCAAGAGGAATTGTGGATCGCCGAGTGACCAAGTTTGTGAAGGTTTGGAAGTCACCTGAAGACTTACCACGAGTGATTGGACGAGGTCTGTGTGACCTTAGTTCAAGGAGAATAAGATGAGGACTGGGTGTCCTGAGCTGCGTGTTCAGGACTAGGTGTCCGAGACTGTGTGTCCTCGAGTTTAAATACTCAGCCGCTCCAACCAGACGTACAACTGAGACAGCAGTTGGAAATGGTCTACCAAATCATTGTCTTCACCAAGCTTACTGGTTCTATTTCCTCAACTCTTTCATTTCCTCATAACTGTGTTGTGTGTTTGTTCATATCTATGTTTGAAGATTTTGACTGAAGACTTTCTCAATTTCCTCAGTTCAATTTCTTTAGTCTGTTTGTCTTCATCCTATGTTATCCTGTGATTACGCTTCCTGTACTCTGTGCCTGTCTTCATTCCATCATGATGACTATGCTTGTATTCTGTTATGTTTACTTTTGAGTACTTATTCCGCTGCTAGTAGTTCTTCGCTAAGGAATTTCCTCACCGGCAAATTCCTCAGTGAAGAATTTCATAAAAATCGCCTATTCACCCCCCTCTAGTCGATATAACGCACTTTCATGGAGAGTAACAAAATTTCTATGGTTATGTATCATGAAAAGAATGCTGTATGTGATGGTTATATTGTTTAATTCATTCATGATGCTACTAAAAATTATTACGAGGGAAGAACTTATGTTTGCAGGAATTGCAATAATATCAAGTTTTCTTTCTATGTATTGAAAATATTGAAGTTTTGCTTGTTTTGCCTTCCTATGCTAGTTGATTGTTGTTCCCATAAGTTGTTTGCTCACAAAATCCCTATGCATAGGAAGTGGGTTAGACTTAAATGTGCTAGTCATATGCTTCACACTACTAGGAAAATGCTTATACACAATAGCATAATAGTAGTGTTGTAAAATAGTAATCGCTGCTGCTATTTAGCAGTAGTGTTGTTCCTTGCCGGTGCTACTAGTAACTCTGTAGTAGTAGCGCTGGGAGACAAAAACATGCTACTACTATGTGGGACTAGACGATGCCATCGACGGTCGCTGGAGTTGTATTGATGTACAGAAACAAGCGCTACTACTGCTAATGGGCCCCACTTAGTAGTAGCGCTTTTCTTGGAGAGCGCTACTACTACGTCCCCTAGCATCAACACTTTTTGCTAAGCAGCGCTATTGCTAGTTGCGGCTGGTGCCACCTTTCCACCCCCTCCCCCTCCTCTCCCCCACTTTTCCCTCTCCCCCCTCCTTTCCCCTCTCCACTGTCCACTCTCCACCATTGTTGCTCTTCTTCTCTCTTCCTCCTACCTCTCTTCTCTCCTCATTAATGGCACCCTCCTCCATAAATGGCCTCACTCTTTCTCCTACACACCCCTCTTCTCTCCCCATTAATGCCTGCCCCCGTCCACCATAACCCCTCTCCATTATTTAGCTAGCTAGATTCACCTCTCCTCCCCAACAACTAGATCTAGCTAGCTATTTAGCCATCCACACTTGCTATCTCGATCGTTCTCTCTCATCATCTAATTAACCGCGTGCTCTCGGTCTCTCTCGGGAGATATATAGGTGATTAAAAAGTTGTTCATTTCAAGAATGGGAATATGTGTGTGAATGAGAATATGTGTGTGAATGAGAATATGTTCATTTCAATATTTGTGCGAGTGACATGCCCTCAAGTTGCTTATGTTTTGCCGAAATGTCGATTTATTTCCGTTTCGGTGAATTTCGAGCAAACTCAATATGTCCTATTTTTAGGCAAGATCATGCCAAAATTTTATATGACTTTGAAGCATGCATTATTTTTTATAACCCTTTTGCTTGTTATACCGTGCAGTCGGTCATGAAGGTGAGCAGATGGAAGGTGGAGCCGTACATGCAATCCGCGGTGATGGACATGTATGCAAATAATCGAACTAGGATTAGATGTCCGTGTGCAAGATGCAAGGAAGGAGTACTTTTGGACCCTTTTGGTCGTGGCACTTTGAAGGAGCACCTGCTGATGAATGGTTTCATGGATGGCTATACTCAGTGGATAAGTGAAGAGGAAGATGATGATGAGGACGTCCACATGGCAGGGAATAACGACATGGGGCTAGACGAAGAGCTGACCGATCGACACAAAGACGACGGCGTCGGACATGGCGGCGGGGAAGAGTCCGGAAATGACAGTGGCGGAGAAGATTCCAGACACGGCGAAGAGGAGTCCAGACATGGCGGAGAAGAGGCGGCGGTCATGCCGCAGTCTTCGATGCTACTAAGTGTAGTCATGCGGGACCCTCATGTTCGAGACCTCCTTCACAAGACCACGACTAGCGAGAGAGCTGCTTCTAGAGAGGAAGCCAAGCTGGCGCAACTTGAAGTAGAGTCTAGGACTCCATTGTATGACGGTTGCGATCCCGAGGTGACCGGCTTGAGTTTCACGCTCGAACTTCTAAAGACGAAGGCCAAAAACAAATGGACAGACAAAAGACTCGATGAGCATTTGAAATATCTACATAATAAAGTTCTTCTCGCGGGGAACCTGTGTCCTACAAATGCCGAGGAGGCCAAGAAAATCGTTTGCCCTTTTGATTTGCCGCACATTAGGTACCACACATGCATCAACAATTACATCATTTATCGGGGGGAGCACGCGAAAAAACCAGTTGTCCAGTGTGCAATGCTTCTTGATACAAGAAGGCGGGAAAGAAAGATCCTCAGAAAGTTGTATGGTACTTTCTGATCACTCCCCGTCTGCAGCGGTATTTCGTAGATCCTAAGGAAGCAAATCTCATGTGCTGGCACGCGGAGAGGAAGAAGCCCGATGATGGAGATGAGCCGAGGCTAAGACACCTCGTAGATGGTAGCTAGTGGAGAGCATTCAACATCGTATATGGATTTGCTGCATAAGATCCAAGGAACATCGTGCTTGGTGCGAATACCTATGGCATGAATCCGTTTGGAAACTAGAACACCAACGACAACACATGGCCCATGTTTGTATGGATGTACAACCTCCCCCCATGGAAGTGCATGAAGACAAAGTACATACACATGAGCATGCTGATTCAAGGGCCGAAACAACCGGGAAATAGTATTAACCTGTATATGGGGCTTCTGCAAGAGGAGCTAGACACATTATGAAAAACACCGACATGGACCTGGGATGCCAGCAAATGAGACACTACATAAGAAATACACTTCCGTGTTGATACGTGGTTGTCACAGTAGGTCACGTTTTCTGTCATGCATGTACATCCATGACAATTTTATGACAGAACCAAGATAGACATACCTGTGCTGTCGTAGAAGTGTTCCATGACATTACCAAAATTATCATCATGGAAGTGTCCACTTCCATGACGATAAATCGCGCATCATGGAAGTGCTTTTGTCAAGGGTGACCGACACGTGGCATCCACCGTAACGGGTCATCGCTAAGCTATCGGGTCTGGTTTTGGATCCGATAACCCGCTAACAGCCGGGACCAATGAGGATTTTCCACGTGTAAAATTCTCATTGGCCGGAGGAAACACGTGTTGGGTCACCGTTGGGACATATGTCATCCAGTCATTGGACAGGAGGCACCTATGATACGTCGAAACGTGGCACGACCCAACAAAGGCCCGTTCCAGTGAAAAGGCCGGCCCGTTTGACTTGGTCAAAAGGTACACGGAAAGCCTGTTAATGACATGTTCGTATATAGGCCATTTACGACCCGCTAACTCACGGCTCGTTACGGCCTATTGGAATTAAGCCCAGTAGCTTCATATGGGCCGTCCAATATGATTCCAGCCCATTGTTACTTCTGGCCCATATATAGCCCATGATGTCTTTCGACCCATATGAGGCCCTTCGTAACTCCGGGCCCAATAAAGGCCCGAGATGAAACTGGCCCATAATGAACAGTGTATCACTTTATACCCATTAACGACCCATTATTCCGTCTGCTGTTTCCAGCCCGTGTTAACTTTCGTCCTTCTAAGGGCCCATTTATTCTTGGGCTCATTTCTAGAATTCGGTTAGTTACAGTCCGTTACTGGCCTGTTCCGTTTGTGGGCCAAATTCAGCCCGTGTTTACATTGGACCCGTTTGTGGCCCGTTAACCCATTGGGCTGTTTTCATAGCGTTATCAAATACGGCCTATTAACGACCCTTTATGGTCCACAAATAGTACGGCCCATGTTTGGCGAAATGATTATACGCCCTGTAGAAGGCCCATGGATCCTACGGCCTGTAGAAGACCAATGGACCCTACAGCCCGTAGAAGGCCCATGGATCATAAGGCCCATTGTCGGTGTCAAAACCGGCGGATCTCGGGTAGGGGGTCCCGAACTGTGCGTCTAAGGCGGATGGTAACAGGAGGCAGGGGACACGATGTTTTACCCAGGTTCGGGCCCTCTTGATGGAGGTAAAACCCTACGTCCTGCTTGATTATTCTTGATAATATGAGTAATACAAGAGTTGATCTACCACGAGATCGGAGAGGCTAAACCCTAAAAGCTAGCCTATGGTATGATTGTATGTTGTCCTACGGACTAAAACCCTCCGGTTTATATAGACATCGGAGGGGGCTAGGGTTACACAAGGTCGGTTACAAAGGAGGAGATATACATATCCGTATTGCCTAGCTTGCCTTCCACGCCAAGTAGAGTCCCATCCGGACACGGGACGAGGTCTTCAATCTTGTATCTTCATAATCCAACAGTCCGGCCAAAGGATATAGTCCGGCTGTCCAGAGACCCCCTAATCCAGGACTCCCTCAGAAGCCCCTGAACCAGGCTTCAATGACGATGAGTCCGGCGCGCAGTGTTGTCTTCGGCATTGCAAGGCGGGTTCTTCTCCAAATTTCGAACATTTATTAAGCAGTGTCCGGTCCCATAAATGTTGAACCTCTTGGCTTCTGCGCCCAATAAGGGCTATCTTCCATGCGTCAAATGAATGCGAGGCGCCAGGGCATTTTTACATTCGCCCCCTAGCCAGATAAATAAATTATCTATTAAAGGGATGAGGATTCTTAGATCCGATCCATACCATCGTCCCCCAGCGAGAATCCATCGGAGTGTGCTTCACAAAGATCCACTCCAGCATGGCCGACCTCCGCAGCTCCTCCTCCCGTCCCCTTAGCCCTAAGCTCGGTGATTGGGAGAGGTGTTCAGTCCCACACAGTCGATTAGTCGAACTGCAGACTAAGGGTTTTCTCCCTCCGGCGTATATGGTGCCCGTCCGAGACGGGCTCGCCACCTACAATGGCGGGGAGCAAGCAGAGAGCTTCCCCAGCCCCTCTACGGGGGAGCGGGTATGCCTTGTCCCTTATTTATTGATGGGGACTCGGATTTCTGATTCATCCGTTCCTCCACGGGCTCCTGGAGTTTTACAGCCTCCAACTACATAATTTCACCCCTGCTTCCATTTTGCACATCGCCGACTATGTTGCCCTTTGCGAGTTATTCCAGGGCTGCGAGGCTCATTTCGAGCTGTGGAAAAGGTTATTTTGCCTCTTCCCTCGCACACAGAAGGGGTCACTTTATCAAGTGGGTGGAGCCGAAATATGGCGCATCGTCGAAACCGGATACCTGTCCGGTACTCCAAAGAAGACGTCCGAAGACTGGCCATCGGAATGGTTTTATATGGAGGACGTCCCCCTTTCGGACCCTGTTTGGCAGGGTCTTCCTGAGTTCAGCAATGCTCCTCTGAAGGAACGCCGAAGTTGGCGCCCACGGAGCCCCCAGGAGGAAGACAACGAGGAAGTCCTTTACCTGATGAACCGGATTAAAGCGCTGGCTCAATCAGGATTGACAGTAATCGAGGTTATGTCAATATGCATAATGCGGGGAGTGCAACCACTTCAATATCTAGGGCTCCCCTTGTGGTGTTTTAACGGGGAAGATGACGCCACCCGTTGCGGGCGTAAGGGTCTAGACAACGCTGCCGCTTTTGCAAAAATTCTGTCCGAATTGTTCAAGGGAGAGGAAGAGGAGTTCATCCGAATCAAGCCACGAGATGGATTCTCCATGTACAACCCTCCAAGATGGGTGAGTTATATCTCCTTACTCCCGTTCTTCCCGCATTCTTTGTCGTAGGTACTCACCTTGCCATTTTGCGACAGGAACTGCGAAAAGCCATAAGGGAGGTCAGCAACCCATCTCCACAACCAGAGGACCCTGACCGGGCCCTGGGTGCCGGACTTGAAGAAGATCCGGACATATTCATGGAGCTGATAGACCGGCAGTTCTATCAATTAAGCTGTGATGACGCCATGGTGGCCATTACGGTCGACTATCCCGGACTGCTTCCTGCGTCACACGTCAGAAAAAACAAAAAATCCCAACTCCAAAAACTAGGATCCCCTTTTAGACACTTCACCTACCATATACATATGGTGTTTTTCTAGGGAAGGCATTCGGGACGCCATGCCGAACCTGCAACAACTCGCCAACAAGAGGCACCGAGGCCGGGCAGGCCAAAAAGGAAGGCGGTCAGGATGGAGACGCCGGCGCAGAGGTAGGACAGAAACCCTGCTCCGTGGTTGTCGTCTTTCTTGAAATGTAATGAATTCCATGTTTCTTTAACAGAAAAAACGCTCGCTAGAATATGTCCAGTGAGGCTGCCGATCATGCTTCCACCAGTCGGGCTCCAGGACCGGACATAGAGGTGGAAGCCGACATGGGGCGGACGCCAGATAGTCCCCCTACAGAGGATGCGGATAGACTATCCGCTACACATTCAGAAGTGGAGAGCGCCATGAATCATAGGCGTCACCGGGCCGTACTCCGTGACGCTTGCTTCTCACCAGAGGCATTTGATGCCTTGAATTCTGGAGAGGTGTACCACCATGCTGCTCAAAAAGGTCTAGCCAGAGCCATGGACCAATATGTAAAGGATGTACGGGTAAGAAAATCTGACGATTATATGTATCAGTAGCCCCTGAGACTTGAAACAGTTAGCAGAACTGATTTAAGGATCATCTTATTGTGCAGGTTCTTACAGAGAAGAATAGTCGACTGTCACAGGAGCTGGAGGAATGCAAGACCCAACTTTGGGCCGTTGTTGCCGCATTGAAGGAACCTAAAAAGTCCCCAGCTGGTAACATTTCTTTCAGAGAATGATAGGTACCATATAGCATGTGGCATGGCTGCAGATCTAATAATAGATGTTGCAGATGAATCCAGAGAGAATCCAGAGGAGCAGCACGCCGTACGACAGCGAAAGGCTGGCGAACACGTGCTGACTGAGGTCAGGCGGGAGAAAAACAATCTCCAAGATGCCAATACCAAGCTGAGCGTGGAACTGAAAGATGTTCGAGCCCAGCTTGCGGACTCCGAGAAGGAGAATAAGCGACTTCGACGCGGCATATTCCGTACGTGCTTGAACGAACCCTTAATAAAGGGGACGGCGGAGAAGCCGGCTAACAGAGTTATGTCTGCAGGTATGCTGACGGGTCGTCCCGCGGAGGAGATGCCCGGGTATGCGGGTGATCTTCTATCCGAGCTCTCACAACTACATGAACAAGTCCGACAGGTGATGCAAGGTATTGCCCAGGCCTTGTGGCCATCCGTCTCCCTGCCAGAAGGCGTTGGAGAGCTTGTGGAGAAGCTCAAGGGAGCACGGCGGTGCTTCCGATTATGGAAGATATCTGCCTGTCGTCAAGGTGCCAGGGAAGCCTGGGCCATGGTGAAGACGCGGTATACCAAGGCTGACCCAAATCACATGGCCTAGGTCGGACCTGTGGGGCCCGACGGGAAAGAGATCCCCGTTAGCTTAGTCTATGGGCAGGTAGAATTAGCCGCAAAGTATTACCAACAGGATTGTAGGCTAGACCACCTGTTGGATGGTATAGAAGAGGAATTTAGTCAGTCTACATGAATATGAAATTAAAGTGACATGTATAATGCCTTCTAGCCGGATTGTAGATCATTTGTCATGGCGGACCTTTTCGCTTCAACCTCGGGACCCGATAGTCCGGAGTGTATCCGAATACCCGCTCAGTTATATAAGAACCGGGGTATGCATGGAGACTAGGCGTAGGGGTCATTAGTGCGTGAACAGACAAGTGCCCAACTAGTTATGTTATATTACATGGGTAGTATGAAACATCTTCTAGGGAGAATAGTTCCATTAAGGGTTCCTTTCCCTGGGTATGCATGCCCTAAAGTGCATGTCCGGACTGCGAGAGGAAACGCAGGCAAAAAACATCTGGGGGCATATGTGGAAAATAAATAAAAATCATCTTTTGTTCATCGACCGAATATTCCCTTAAGAATGCTAGCTTTCGGCTTCACCGAGTCTGAGGTACACATCTGGCTAACCCGGCAGTAACAATCGTAGAGGTGCTCCCCTTATGCCCTAGTCGAATTAATGGGAACGTAGGGCATAAATACAAGAGCCAGGCAACCCAGCTTGGCGAAAACTTAAGTCATATTGATGCATATAATGGCGAAGAAAAGGTACATGTGGAAGAATAACACATGTGCTGGGCATGAAGCCTAGATGGATAATTAAGCTTCTGTGTAAGAAGCCCCCAGGTATAATGAGCGCAGTTAGCGCATCTATAATGTGCAAGCGAGGCACAAGTTGGCCCTTGAAGGCCTTGAGAAAGAATAAAAGAAAGAAAGACAAAAAAGACAGATAATATATATTCAAAAAATGGACAGAGGAAGGAGACAAACATAGAGTCCGGCGCTACGCGTAGAACCTTCGGAGCCTGGCTGCGTTCCGTGTGTTCGGCTCAAGTCGATTATTCGATGCATCCTGCAGACGGTACGCTCCACCGGTCAGAACTTGGTCGATAATGAAGGGACCTTCCCATTTGGGCTCAAGCTTGGACTTTTTCTTCTCCAGCAGGCGTAGAACTAACTCGCCAACATTATAAGTTTTGGCCCGTACTTCTCTGCTTTGGTATCTGCGAGCCTGTTGCTGATAAAATGCGGAACGGGCTTTTGCCACGTCGCGCTCCTCCTCTAGGGTGTCCAGACTGTCCTACCGATCGAGCTCGGCTTCTCTTTCTTCGTACATGCGCACTCGAGGTGAGTCATGAATTATGTCGCAGGGCAGGACTGCCTCTGCGCCGTACACCATAAAGAAGGGTGTATATCCGGTACTATGATTCGGCGTGGTCTGCAGTCCCCAGAGTACGGAGTCGAGCTCCTCTACACAGTGCGTGTTAGACTCCGTTAAGGACCGCACTAATCTGGATTTCATGCCGCTCATGATAAGACCATTTGCTCGCTTAACTTGGCCGTTGGTTTGTGGGTGATAGACGGAAGCATAGTCGAGCTTGTTGCCCATGTTGCTGCACCCGATTTTTACCTCATCGGCCGTGAAGTTCGTGCCATTGTCAGTGATGATGCCGTGGGGGACGCCATAACGGTGTACAACCCCAGATATGAAGTCTATCACCGGTCCGGATTCTGCTGTTTTAACAGGTTTGGCTTCTATCCATTTGGTGAATTTATCCACCATGACCAGTAAGTATTTTTTCTTGTGGGTTCCCCCCTTAAGGGGTCCGACCATGTCAAGCCCCCAGACCACGAAGGGCTAGGTAATGGGGATTGTTTGGAGGGCGGTGGGTGGCATATGGCTTTGGTTTGCAAAAAGCTGGCAACCGGCGCAGCGTTGGACCAAGTCCCGTGCGTCTGCCCGGACCTTCGACCAATAAAAACCTGTACGGAAGGCCTTGCTTACAAGGGCTCGGGCTGCGGTGTGGTGGCCGCCGAGTCCGGCGTGAATTTCTGCCAAAAGCTTCCGCCCTTCCTCTTCGGAGATGCACCTTTGAAGGACTCCGGTAGTGCTTTTCTTATATAGCTCTCCCTCGTGGACCCTGTAGGCTTTAGATCGCCGCACTATGCCGCGTGCCTCATTTTGGTCCTCGGTAAGTTCCTGCCTAGTTAGGTAGGCCAGGAATGGTTCTGTCCACGGGGCGATGACGACCATTATTACATGGGCTGAAGGTGTTATTTCGCTGGCAGAGCCTCCGATTATGTCAGAGTGTTCGGTATCGGGCGTTTTGGCCGGGTCCGGACTATTGTTACCGGTGTCCCCTTCCCATACCACCGATGGCTTAAACAACCTCTCCAAAAAGATGTTGGGGGGGGGGGGACCGCGTCGCGTTTTGCGCCGATGCGGGCAAGGATATCCGCCGCCTGATTGTTTTCCCGAGCCACATGGTGAAATTCGAGCCCCTCAAACCGAGCTGACATCTTTAGGACGACGTTTTGATAGGCCACCATCTTCGGATCCTTGGCATCGAAGTCTCCATTTATTTGGGATATTGCGAGGTTTGAATCCCCACACACCTCCAGGCGTTGAATGCCCATGGAGACTGCCATCCGAAGACCATGCAACAGAACTTCGTATTCGGCTGCGTTGTTGGAGTCTGTATACAGTATCTGCAGTACATACTGAACGGTATCTCTAGTTGGGGACGTCAGGATGACGCCAGCCCCTAGACCAGCCAGCATTTTAGAGTCGTCGAAGTGCATGATCCAATTGGAGTATGCGCCGTACTCTTTAGGGAGTTCGGCCTCCGTCCATTCGGCGACAAAGTTGGCCAACACTTGTGATTTAATGGCTCGCCGAGGTTTGTATGTTATGTCGAATGGGAGGAGCTCAGTGGCCCATTTGGCAATCCGGCCCGTAGCGTCGCGGTTGTTTATAATATCATTAAGTGGCACTTCCGAGGCTACTGTAATCGAACACTCCTGAAAGTAGTGTCGCAGCTTCCGGGATGCCATGAATACCGCATAGGCTATCTTTTGGTAATGTGGGTATCGTGATTTGCATGGATTGAGGACGGTGGATACATAGTATACCGGCTTTTGAAGAGGGAATTTATGTCCGCCAGCTTCTCATTCGACGACGAGCACTGCGCTTACAACTTGATGAGTTGCCGCAATGTACAACAACATTGGTTCGCCAATGTTTGAAACGGCCAAGATTGGGTTGGTTGCCAGTATGGCTTTTATTGCTTCCAATCCGGCTGTGGCGGTGTCCGTCCACTCAAAGTGTTCGGTGCACCGAAGGAGGCAATAAAGGGGCAATGCCTTTTCTCCTAAGCGGGAGATAAAGCGGCTTAGAGCCGCCACACATCCAGTTAATTTCTGGATTTGCTTGAGGTCTGTTGGGGTAGTCAACTATGACAAAGCTCGAATTTTGGCCGGATTAGCTTCAATTCCTCTACGGGAGACAATGAAACCCAGGAGCTTTCCGGCTGGCACGCCGAAAACGCATTTTTCCGGATTGAGCTTGATGTCGTATGTTCGGAGGTTGTCGAATGTGAGCCTCAAGTTGTCTATTAGAGAGTCGACGTGTTTGGTTTTGACGACCACATCATCTACGTATGCCTCTACTGTTTTGCCGATCTGTTTCTCTAGACATGTCTGGATCATGCGTTGATATGTTGCGCCGGCGTTTTTGAGCCCAAAAGGCATTGTGTTGAAACAGAAGGGGCCGTATGGTGTGATAAATGCCGTTGCGGCTTGGTCGGACTCCGCCATCTTGATTTGGTGGTAGCCGGAGTATGCGTCGAGGAAACACAATGACTCGTGTCCTGCGGTAGCATCGATAATTTGATCGATGCGCGGGAGGGGGAAGGGATCCTTTGGGTAAGCCTTGTTGAGGTCCATGAAACTGACACACATGCGCCAGGATTTGTCCTTCTTTTGTTCCATCACCAAGTTTGCTAGCCAGTCTGGGTGTTTTATTTCTCTAATGTATCCGGCCTCCAATAACTTTGCTAGTTCCTCTCCCATAGTCTGTCTCTTAGGTTTAGAGAAACACCGAAGAGCCTGCTTGACCGGCTTGAATCCCTTTAGGATATTGAGGCTATGCTCGGCCAGCCTGCGTGGGATTCCTGGCATGTCTGAGGGGTGCCAGGCGAATATGTCCCAATTCTCGCGCAGGAACTCTCATAGTGCGGCGTCCACAACGGGGTTTAATTGTGCCCTGATGGAGGCTGTTTTTGTAGGGTCCGTTGGGTGGACTTGGAATTTGACTATTTCGTCCGTTGGTTTAAAAGAGGTGGACTTGGATCTCTTGTCAAGTATTACGTCGTCCCTGTCCACCGTGGAGCGTAGCACAGTTAATTCCTCGGTCGAGAGGGCTTCGGATAATGCCTCGAGGGCCAATGCAATTGTTTTGTTTTCGGCGCGGAGTGCTGTGTCCAGATCACTAGCAAGAGTGATGATTCCATTGGGCCCGGGCATTTTGAGCTTCATGTACCCATAATGGGGTATGGCTTGGAAGATCGTGAACGCCTCTCGTCCTAAAAGGGCATGGTATCCACTACTGAACGGGGCCACTTGGAATGTAATTTCTTCGGACCTATAGTTCTCCAGCGGACCGAATACCACATCTAGTGTGATTTTCCTAGCACAGCGTGCTTCCCTACTGGGGATGATTCCTCTGAAGGTTGTGCTGCTTTGCTCAATGCGGTTCCAGTCTATTTCCATTTTTTGAAGAGTTTCCTCATAGATGAGGTTTAATCCACTGCCGCCGTCCATGAGTACTTTGGTGAGTCGAAAGCCGTCCACAATTGGACTGAGGACCAATGCAGCTGGTGCTCAGGTAGTTCGGAATTTAGGTTCGTCACTGGCATTGAAGGTAATAGCCGTGTCATTCCATGGATTCATTGCTACTACATGGCAGATTTCGGCGAGGCTGCGGAGTGTTCGCTTGCACCTATTATTTGATGTGAAGGTTTCAAAAACTGTTAATACCGTATTATTATCCACAGGATGGTGCTCTGTGGCATTTGGGATAAGAAGATCCTCACCACTTTTGGCCATCTGCCGGAGTATCCAACATGCTCTAAGGCTGTGCATTGGTATGGCATCCATTGTGCTATGAATGTTGCAGGGTCCGTTAAGCCATCCCTCCAATATGGTTCCATGCCCTGTAGAGGGTTTTTGTTTCTTTGTAACTAACTCGGATGTCTTATGATAGTGCACCCTTTTACTTCAGACTGGGTGTATATTCTTAGCCGGATTATCCCAAAATTTTGTTTCGGTTTTCCAGGCGCTTTCCATCGCACAGTACTTTCGTACTATGGACGCCAAGTCAGCGAAGCGTGATATGTCACGTCGACTTAAGGCGTTAAGGATTCCCTTGTCCGTGCAATTATTGCAGAAAAATGAGACTGGGTCTTCCTCGCGACAGTCCTTAACCTTGTTCATCACAAGAAGGAATCTGGCCCAATAATGATGTACTGTTTCATGGGGCTCTTGCCTGATGTGGGAAAGATCGTTTATGTCTGGGTGGGTGGGTGGAATTGAGTCCGAACCCCTACCCAATATGAGACCCAGGGGCCGAGGTGTTTCCAATATTGGAATTTCGGGTTCCGGTATGTTTCCCGATAAGTCTGGCCCGCTGCCTGACTCTAGGTTAAGGGCTTGGGTGATGTCCTCCCGTAAAAGGGTATCTGGCTCGGAGAGCTCAGGAATCCGGACATAGTTAGTCCTCAACATAGAAGAGGAATCGCCGCATCGTTCCTCCACCACCGCAACATGGTGGGTGACCGGTGGAGAGTTAATCTCCCTTCGATCGGGTTTAAGCCCAATCCGATCATAGTCCGTAGCGACTCCCAAGGCGGCGATGCGATCCAAGAGCTCGTTTAGGGAAGAGAGCTCCATTGGATCCATCTGCTCGGCGAATTCCGAGCCGACGTGGAGGTTGTTTTCGATGACCCAAGAAGTCATCGTCGGGGCAGCAGCCGAACAGGCGGTCATGATGAAACTGCCTAGCAGGAGAGTTTGGCCGACAGCCAAGGCTCCCCCGGCGGTGATGTTGTTCTTACCAACGAGACAAGGCATCCTTCCTTATGGTGACGACACAGAGGAACTCTCAATGAAAGCACTAATGTCGGTGTCAAAACCAGCGGATCTCGGGTAGGGGGTCCCGAACTGTGCGTCTAAGGCGGATGGTAACAGGAGGCAGGGGACACGATGTGTTACCCAGGTTCGGGCCCTCTTGATGGAGGTAAAACCCTACGTCCTACTTGATTATTCTTGATAATATGAGTAATACAAGAGTTGATCTACCACGAGATCAGAGAGGCTAAACCCTAAAATCTAGCCTATGGTATGATTGTATGTTGTCCTACGGACTAAACCCTCCGGTTTATATAGACACCAGAGGGGGCTAGGGTTACACAAGGTCGGTTACAAAGGAGGAGATATACATATCCGTATTGCCTAGCTTGCCTTCCACGCCAAGTAGAGTCCCATCCGCACACGGGACGAAGTCTTCAATCTTGTATCTTCATAGTCCAACAGTTCGGCCAAAGGATATAGTCCGGCTATCTGGAGACCCCCTAATCAAGGACTCCCTCACCCATAGAAAGTCCATGGATCCTATGGCCCGTAGAAGGCCCATGGATCCTACGGCCCGCAGGAGGCCCATGGTTACAACAGTCCATGTGTTGCCATGATTATTGTGGCCTAGTTACCAAAAATAGGTTATTGTGGCCACTAGAAAACACAGAAAAAGAACTGAAGTGACTACAAGGAAACAACTAAATAAGCCAATAAGGAAATTAATAAGCAAGCAACTAACGCTAGCCTATTACAACTATTGCACATATTACATCCACTTGGCATCAAAGTTCGCCACCAGTGCAAATATAAGGAACAAAGCAACATATTACATACACTGGCCGTCAAAATCGGCCACTAGTGCAAATAAACGCGGCAGCAAAACAAGAGCATAGCTAAAACAACTTCAGAAGAGCTCAAGAAACGTTATCCTGGGTTCCACCATGCTGGCGATAAGTTTAGCAAGCTTATTAGCTTTGTCCTGTTTGGCGCTAAAATCCTCCAACACTTGATGTTGCACTAGAAAGTATGCATCTGAATGCTCCAGGGACTTCCGCAGTCCTTCTGCTTCTTGTCGCCACACAGCTGATCAATGTCTTTGTAACATCCCAAATTTTCAATTTGGAATGTTATACATTAGATCATCAATGCATATCATATTTCTTTTGCATTCTGGTTGATCCTAGAAATTCTACGCAACTCAATGACCCACGGAGAGAGTTGGGGATTTCGCTATTTTCATATTTGAGTTCTCTCAAATTTTGAGAATAGGATCATTCGATTTTATTTATTTTATCATCAATTATTTCTATTACAAAATTATGAGAGAGGGAATAAAATGACTTTCCCAAAATAAAGAAATATTGAGGATTTAATAATAATAAAATCAAATAAGATTTTATTTCAGAGTTTTTCGGTGTTTTATTTGAATTTAGGAAAAAGTGTGTTTTTCAAAATTGCATTTAGGTCCCAAATAAATGTTCACCTTGTGAGACTTGATTTTAGAAGCCCGAGAAAATTTATTTCGGAATTTTTGGAGTCCGTTTAGTATTTCTTTTTATTCTTTTTCTTCCGAGCGGAATATAAAAAAAATGAGCCGCGCACCGACTGGGCCAAGGCCCAGCCGACGGCCCACCCCGCCGCCTGCCGTCTCCCTCCAGGAGACTGGAGCCGCCGCCGCCGCTCGAGTCCGGCTCGGAGCCGCCCCGCCGTGCCCCCTTCCCCAAGGCAGCA
>NC_041386.1:567448721-567456871 GCF_002162155.2 Triticum dicoccoides
CGCCCGTGCCGCCGCAGCCATGCCGCCGCCCGTCGCCGCGCCGCACCCCGCCACACCCCCGCCGACCCGCCGGAGTGCCTCGCCGGAGGTACAGCCGCCGTCGTTCGCCGTTCGGTTTTAAAAAAAAAACCCGCCTCGGTTAATTTTTCGCTGGTTTATTTATTTAGTGAACGTTCACCGATCCGTTCGTTTTTGCGAACGTGTTCGCCGGTTAGTTTCTGTTAACGAACGTCCGTTCGGTTAACTGTTCGTCAGTTTTCTTTTCTCGGATTAAATCCGCGATTTTTCTGATCGCGATTCCTGATGCGATTTTCGTTTTAGTTTAACTTTTCGCTCGTTTATCGGAATTAGGCGATTCAAGCGCCTAGAGTTTCGTCTCGAAACCCTCTATTCGTTTAACCAACTTAAACAAGATTTTGCTACTGTAAAATTTTCCCTAGATCCAGATTACTAGAACAAAGTTGTTTTCTTTCGCCGTTTGACTTTCGTTGCTTCATTCGATTTGATTCTTTTTGCCAACCGGAGTTCTTAAGTTGAACCTTCTGGTTAGATCTCTTATTTGAGTTTTACCTGTGCATTAGATGAGTACTTATTGTATGCTCGTTTGTTTATTTGCGATAGAGTATCCGGAGTGCGCCACCTGTTACTTCGAATCGCTAGGTTTCCCGGATCATCAGCAAGGCAAGTAACACTTTGATCATACCTTCTCTACTACCCAGTTTTATTGCATTAGATCAATCCTCGCATATTGCATGATTAGGATCTAATTGAATTGTGGGATGGGAAGTAGATGAGGTAGTACCTATTACCAGTTTATTTTCAAACCTTTGGGAGTTACTTCTACGTTTGCTTATTATGCCATGCTATGGTAGTAGACGTGGATTGGGTGAGTGAAATCCATGACATATGTGAGATTGTTAATTAATGGTTTATCTAAGGTGGCAACTTAAACACACATCTGGGTGGATTGAGGCACCTGGGTATTCCAGGACTTGCCTGTTTTCTTTTAGACCGCCACCCAGGCTCAAAGGGATCATAAGACTATTCATACTAGAAACTTCCGTGTGCAGCCACAAGCTATTATGGTCTCTAGCATAGTTGACTAAGCTGTGCAAACTCTTACAGTGGTAGACTAGCAGATGTAGGGGATGTAGGTGGTACGTTCTACCCGATCATAAGGTGCTAGCACTTCTGAAAGACTATGTCTCGGTCATCCGTCTTCTCAAACACCCTGTAGTGCGAGAAACCAAACGGAGGCGATCGATTCTTGTGGGGAAAAGTGTGCAAACCTCTGCAGAGTGTAACAAACTAATTATGATTAGCCGTGTCCCCGGTTATGGACATCTTGAGTATCTAGTACCTGGATTTTCATGTGAATCTCAACATGTTACTCTAAATTAATTTTGTTGGGTTATGTTTAATGATGATGCTTAATTGGGATTGAGAATGCTGTCAACCATTCTCAATGTTTAACAACTACCATGATAGTTAAATAAATTTTATTCCTTTGTAGTAGGGAAAAATTGGCTTTACGCAAAAACTGTAACCATAGAGCTTTCCACCAGCCAAATATGCATATGGTATAGCTGTATCATTCCATTACTCTCTATGTGTTACCTTGCTAGCATATTCCATGTGCTGACCCGTTTTCGGGCTGCAACGTTAATGTTGCAGACTTTTTAGACGACGATTAAGGAGTTTTAGGTCGTGGTTCTATACTCAGTGATGCCGTTGGAGTTAATGGACTCACTTATCTTCCAAGCCTTCCGCTGTTATCGTTATTAGATGGCCTTAAGCCATATTTATTGTAATAAGTTCTCTTTTGAGACACTCGATGTAATAAGTGTGTGATTGCTACTCTGCTATAAATCCTCCGAGTACCATGTGGTGTCAGCATTACTGATCCAGGGATGACACCGGAGCATAGAGATCAGACTGTTTGAGGTCTGGTTGCTACAGAGATGGTATCAGAGCACACGCTGACTGTAGGACACGACCACTAAGCTCAAAGACCTAGATCACTATTCACTCTCTTCTTCTCTGGCTCCTCATCTTTTCTACTCTTTAGGATGGCGGATGCAAGGAACAAGTTCACACAACCGGATGAAGATACACCCTTTGGACGACACTTGAAGGAAGTCACTAGATACCTGAACATAGGAGTACCAAGCTTCACGGGAACCTACAACGCCACTTTACCTGAAGAAGAGCGCTGGATGATTCAAGTTCAAGTTCCAGGAAGGACGTTCATGCCAGTCACTGAGCCCATAGAGTTTTCTTTTGATGCACCAACTTGGAATCTAGGAAAGAGCATGGCAGCTCACATCGCCATGGGACGCATTGGAGAAGTCTACCACAAGGATCTCAAGGGTACTATCTACCAGATTTGTGGGCGCCGAGATGAACACTGGGAGATGATCAGCACCAGGAAGGATAGATCAATCGCAGGTTTTATCCAGGAGCTAAACTAGCACATTCGACGACAGGAGAACTAGATGTGCGCCGACATGATAGATCTGAAGAAGGCTAAGACAAGAATCAAGGAACTGGAGGAAGAACTCAAGGCTACACGTGAAGATTATGAAGAAGAAATTGAAGTATTGGTGGAGAAGAATGTCGACCTGATCAAGAAGACTGGAATATTTATGGGAGGCCCTACGCCAGTAGATGAAGACGAAGAACCCCAGGAAATTAGCCCGGAAGACTACATCATCATCAACGGCACCGACTCGGAAGCAGATAGTAGCGATGATGACTATGTTGATGAAGCTGGAGCAGATATCATGGAGTCTGCAACCGAAGAATATTTCTAGTAGACCACCTCATCAGTAGTAGTAGTCCACCATGTAAATATAGTAGTCCGAGCACTTTTGCGATAGTTAGATCGATTGTATGCCTTTGTTTGATTGATTGAAGTGAATTGTTTGCTTTTGCCTCATGTGCATATGGGTAGTGTTTTCTCTTTAGACCCCTTCTATTCTTATATCTCATCTTTTCTAAACCCACAAATGCCTCCGAGACGTGACCCCGGATTTGCCTTCCCACCGGAGCTCACCCAGTTGATCCAGTAGCAGAACACATTGATGCAGTTGCTAGTCCAGAATCAGAATCAGGGGAACAATAACAACAACCCACCACCACCACCACCACCTGTTGACCACTTAGCCCGTTTTCTTAGGCTGAATTCGCCGGTGTTTTCCAGTAGCACCGAGCCGATAGTAGCAGATGATTGGCTCCGCAAGATAGCTAGGGCGTTGACCACAGCAGGATGCACAGATGTGGAGAAGGTGAAGTTTGCCGCACATCAGCTAGAAGGACCCGCAGCATCATGGTGGGAGAATTTCACAGCCACTTTTCCTGTAGACAGTGTCACATGGGACCAGTTTCAGCAGGCTTTTCATATTGCCCATGTTTCAGTAGGAGCTATGGCCATGAAGAAGCGTGAGTTTCGTAACTTGCGCCAAGGAGGACGGACAGTTGGCCAGTATGTGGAGGAATTTAGTAAGTTAGCATGTTATGCCCCAGATGACGTCGCTATGGATGCAGCTAAGCAAGAGAAGTTTCTGGAAGGACTGAATGATGAGTTGAGCATGCAGTTGATGGTAGCCACCTTCCACAACTACCAGGAGTTGGTAGATCGTGCTCTTATGATTGAAGGGAAGAAACAACAAATGGATAATTGCAAGAGGAAATATGGACAAGGAAAGTACAATACAGGAGCTCAGCAGAAGCCACGTTTTACCCCTAGACCGGGAGGACACTTTCAGCATACCCATGGAGGAGGTAGCTCGCACAATCACAATGGCACCAAGAATGGTAATGGCAATGGAGGAAGCAATGGCCAGAACCGCACCACCCCCTCAACCCCAGCCAAGAAGGACCTAAGTCAAGTCACTTGTTTTAAGTGTTTGAACACAGGACATTATGCCAATGAATGTCCTGAAGGCCAAAATGGCAATGGAAGTTCTGGGAAGAAGCCGAACCCTTTCAACAGGGGACAGGTGAACCACGTTAGCGTGGAGAAGGTTGAAGCTCAGCCCGATGCAGTAATAGGTAAGTTTTTGGTTAAGTCATTTACTTCACTCGTTCTTTTTGATACTGGTGCATCACATTCATACATCTCAAGGGGATTTGTGGATAAGTATAAACTACCAACCCAAGCCCTTAGGTCATCCATGTTAGTAACCTCGCCCGGAGCAGAGTATGTGGCTAGTCTATGGTGTGACTAGTTACCATTAAGGATTGGTAACTATGTTTTTCCCTCAGACCTAATAGTATTGGAATCTCAAGGATTGGATGTGATATTAGGCATGGATTGGTTATCAAAGTATGAAGGGAATATTGAGTGTGCTAGTAAGTCAATTTTTCTTACCACCCCAGAAGGGAGAAGGATCAAATATGTATCCTGGCATGTGCCAAAGCGGACTCAAGTAAATTGCCTAACAGGAGTTGTGTAGGAGGAAGTACCAGTGGTAAGGGATTTTCCTGATGTATTTCCAGAAGAGTTGCCAGGCATGCCACCGGATAGAGATATTGAGTTCTTGATTGAGCTATTGCCAGGCACAGGGCCAATATCAAAGAGACCATATAGGATGCCAGCAAAGGATTTGGTGGAAATTAAGAAGCAGATTAAGGAGTTACTGGATAAGGGATATATTTGCCCAAGTACTTCACCTTGGGGATCGCCAGTACTTCTAGTGGAGAAGAAGGATGGATCGTTAAGGATGGTTGTTGATTATCGAGGATTGAATGAAGTAACGATCAAGAACAAGTACCCATTACCAATGATCAACGATCTGTTTGATCGATTACAAGGAGCTAAGGTATTTTCCAAGATCGATCTGCGATCAGGATACCACCAGTTGAAGATTCGAGAACAGGATATTCTGAAGACAGCTTTTACCACCAGGTATGGGCTGTATGAGTATACCGTTATGTCATTTGGTCTGACTAACGCACCTGCCTATTTTATGAACATGATGAACAAAGTGTTTATGGAGTTTTTGGATAAGTTCGTCATAGTGTTCATTGATGATATCCTGGTTTACTCGAAGAATGAAGAGGAGCATAAGGAGCATTTGCATTTGGTACTTGGAAAACTCAGAGAACATCAATTATATGCCAAGTTCAGCAAATGTGAGTTTTGATTGAAGGAAGTAGGATTCCTCAGACATGTTATATCTGGTGAAGGTATAGCAGTAGATCCCGCTAAAGTTGAAACCGTGACCAAGTGGGAAGCCCTAACAACAGTTGGAGAGATCCGGAGTTTTCTTGGACTCACAGGATACTACCGGAGATTTATTGAGAATTTCTCAAAGATTGCGAAGCCTATGATAGAGTTATTAAAGAAGGATACCAAGTTCATATGGACAGAGGAGTGTGAGGCTAGTTTCCAGGAGTTGAAGAAACACTTAGTTACCTCACCAGTGTTGATTTTGCCAGACCAAACCAAGGATTATGAGGTGTATTGCGACGCTTCACGTCGAGGACTTGGAGCAGTGCTTATGCAGGATGGGAGAGTTGTTTCATATGCCTCAAGACAACTGAAGCCTCATGAATTAAATTATGCTACGCATGATTTGGAGTTAGCAGCCGTAGTGCATGCCTTGAAAACATGGAGGCATTTTCTCATTGGAAATCATTGTGAGGTGTACACGGATCATAAGAGTTTGAAGTACATTTTCACACAGAAGGAGTTAAATCTCAGACAAAGGAGATGGTTGGAGCTTATCAAGGATTATGATATTAAATTGCATTATCACCCCAGAAAGGCTAATGTAGTAGCTGACGCCTTAAGCCGTAAGAGCCATGTCAATACATTAATAACGGGAGAAATACCCAAGGAGTTAGCAGAAAATCTTCGTGAACTATGTTTGGAAATAGTTTCGAGAGGCTATGTAGCAGCGTTGGAGATTCAGTCAACTTTGATGGATAGAATCAGAGAAGCTCAGAAAGCTGACAAAGAGATTGCCGCTATAAAGGAGAAACTGAGCAAAGGAAAAGCTAAAGGATTTCGTGAGGATGAACACGACACCCTATGGTTTGAAGACCGCGTTTACGTGCCCAATGACCCGGAGATCAGGAAGTTGATTTTGCAAGAGGCACATAATTCACCATATTCAATTCATCCAGGAAATACCAAGATGTATCTGGATTTGAAGGATATTTTCTGGTGGATCAGAATGAAGAAGGATATAGCAGAGTATGTAGCAGTTTGTGATGTATGTCAGAGAGTAAAAGCAGAGCATCAGAAGCCAGCAGGATTGTTACAACCATTGTCGATACCCGAATGGAAATGGGATAAACTAGGCATGGATTTTATCATGGGATTGCCCAGGACTCGTTCAGGCTATGACTCAATTTGGGTTGTAGTCGATCGATTGACGAAAGTAGCTCATTTCATCCCAGTAAAGACCACTTACACCAGTGCTAAGTTGGCAAAGATATACATGACCAGGATCGTATGTCTGCATGGAGTTCCAAGGAGTATTGTATCAGATAGAGGAACCCAGTTTAACTCAAAGTTCTGGAAGCAGTTGCACAAAACTTTGGGTACCAGGCTAGAATTCAGCACAACTTTTCATCCACAGACAGATGGACAGACCGAGAGAGTCAATCAGATTTTGGAGGATATGCTGAGAGCTTGTGCGCTAGATTACGGATCTAGTTGGGACGATAATTTGCCATATGCAGAGTTCTCTTACAACAACAGTTACCAAACCAGTTTAAAGATGGCCCCTTTCGAAGCCTTGTACGGAAGGAGGTGCAGGACACCGTTATCATAGGACGAAGTTGGAGAGCGTCAGTTGTTTGGGCCTGACTTGATTAAAGAGTCTGAACAGAAGGTGAAGCTGATTCGCGATAGGCTCAAGGTAGCCCAGTCTAGACAGAAGAGTTATGCAGATTCTAAATGTAAGGAGACAGTTTACGAAGTTGGAGATAGAGCTTATCTTCGAGTATCTCCACTTCGAGGAACAAAGCGTTTTGGAGTTAAAGGGAAGTTAGCGCCACGATTTGTAGGACCATATCGAGTTTTGGAACATATGGGAGAAGTGGCCTACAAGTTAGAATTGCCCGAAGGATTGTCAGGAGTTCATGATGTGTTCCACGTTTCCCAATCGAAGAAGTGTCACGCGGAGATGGCTGACATACCGTTGAGAGATACAATGCCTTTGGAAACTATCCAGTTGGATAACGATTTGACCTACGAGGAGAAGCCAGTCAAGATCCTCGAGTTTGCCAACCGAGTTACTCGCAGCATGGTTATCAAGCTTTGCAAAGTTTAGTGGAGCCACCACTCAGAGGATGAAGCCACCTGGGAGCGAGAGGAAGATTTGTTCAAAGACCACCCTCACCTATTTTCTAGCCAACCCGAATCTCGAGGGCGAGATTCATCTTAAGGGGGGTAGGTTTGTAACATCCCAAATTTTCAATTTGGAATGTTATACATTAGATCATCAATGCATATCATATTTATTTTGCATTCTGGTTGATCCTAGAAATTCTACGCAACTCAATGACCCACAGAGAGAGTTGGGGATTTTGCTATTTTCATATTTGAGTTCTCTCAAATTTTGAGAATACGATCATTTGATTTTATTTATTTTATCATCAATTATTTCTATTACAAAATTATGAGAGAGGGAATAAAATGACTTTCCCAAAATAAAGAAATATTGAGGATTTAATAATAAAATCAAATAAGATTTTATTTCGGAGTTTTTCGGTGTTTTATTTGAATTTAGGAAAAAGTGCGTTTTTCAGAATTGCATTTAGGTCCCAAATAAATGTTCACCTTGTGAGGCTTGATTTTAGAAGCCCGTGAAAATTTATTCCGGAATTTTTGGAGTCCGTTTAGTATTTCTTTTCATTCTTTTTCTTCCGAGCGGAATATAAAAAAAACGCGCCGCGCGTCGCCTCGGCCAAGGCCCAGCCGACGGCACACCCCGCCGCCTGCCGTCTCCCTCCAGGAGACTGGAGCCGCCGCCGCCGCCCGAGTCCGGCTCGGAGCCGCCCCGCCGTGCCCCCTTCCCCAAGGCAGCACACCCCCTCCTTAAATACCGGACCCCCCGCCGCCCCTCACCTCACCCCACCCCGTCCCGAGCTGCCCGCCGAGCCGCGCCGCCGCCTGCTGCCGCAGCCGCCCCGCC
>NC_041386.1:567457420-567463341 GCF_002162155.2 Triticum dicoccoides
CGCCGCAGCCGCGCCGCCGCCCGTCGCCGCGCCGCACCCCGCCACACCCCTGCCGACCCGCCGGAGCCCCGCCCCGCCCGCCGGAGGTATAGCCGCCGCCGTTCGCCGTTCGTTTTTTTTAAAAAAAAACCGCCTCGGTTTATTTTTCCCTGGTTTATTTATTTAGTGAACGTTCACCGATCCGTTCGTTTTAGTGAACGTGTTCGCCGGTTAGTTTCTGTTAACGAGCGTCCATTCGATTAACTGTTCGTCAGTTTTCTTTTCTCGGATTAAGTTCGTGATTTTTCTGATCGCGATTCCTGATCCGATTTTCGTTTTAGTTTAACTTTTTGCTCGTTTATCGGAATCAGGCGATTCAAGCGCCTAGAGTTTCGTCTCGAAACCCTCTATCCGTTTAACCAACTTAAACAAGATTTTGCTACTGTAAAATTCGCCCTAGATCCAGATTACTAGAACGAAGTTGTTTTCTTTCGCCGTTTGACTTTCGTTGCTTCGTTCGATTTGATTCTTTTTGCCAACCAGAGTTCTTAAGTTGAACCTTCTGGTTAGATCTCTTATTTGAGTTTTACCTGTGCATTAGATGAGTACTTATTGTATGCTCGTTTGTTTGTTTGCGATAGAGTATCCGGAGTGTGCCGCCTGTTACTTCGTATCGCTAGGTTTCCCGGATCATCAGCAAGGCAAGTAACACTTTGATCATACCTTCTCTACTACCCAGTTTTATAGCATTAGATCAATCCTCACACATTGCATGATTAGGATCTAATTAAATTGTGGGATGGGAAGTAGATGAGGTAGTACCTATTACCAGTTTATTTTCAAACCTTTGGGAGTTACTTCTACGTTTGCTTATTATGCCATGCTATGCTAGTAGACGTGGATTGGGTGAGTGAAATCCATGACAGATGTGAGATTGTTAATTAATGGTTTATCTAAGGTGGCAACTTAAACACACATCTAGGTGGATTGAGGCACCTGGGTATTCCAGGACTTGCCTGTTTTCTTTTGGACCGCCACCCAGGCTCAAAGGGATCATAAGACTATTCATACTAGAAACTTCTGTGTGCAGCCACAAGCTATTATGGGCTCTAGCATAGTTGACTAAGCTGTGCGAACTCTTAAAGTGGTAGACTAGCAGATGTAGGGGATGTAGGTGGTACGGTCTACCCGATCGTAAGGTGCTAGCACTTCTGAAAGACTATGTCTCGGTCATCCGCCTTCTCAAACACCCTGTAGTGCGAGAAACCAAACGGAGGCGATCGAGTCTTGTGGAGAAAAGTTTGCAAACCTCTGCAGAGTGTAACAAACTAATCATGATTAGCCGTGTCCCCCGTTATGCACATCTTGAGTATCTAGTACCTGGATTTTCATGTGAATCTCAACATGTTACTCTAAATTAATTTTGTTGGGTTATGTTTAATGATGATGCTTAATTGGGATTGAGAATGCTGTCAACCATTCTCAATGTTTAACAACTACCATGATAGTTAAATAAATTTTATTCCTTTGTAGTAGGGAAAAATTGGCTTTACGCAAAAACTGTAACCATAGAGCTTTCCACCAGCCAAATATGCATATAGTATAGCTGTATCATTCCATTACTCTCTATGTGTTACCTTGCCAGCATATTCCATGTGCTGACCCGTTTTCGGGCTGCAACGTTAATGTTGCAGACTTTTCAGACGAAGATTAAGGAGTTTTAGGTCGTGGTTCTATACTCAGTGATGCCGTTGGAGTTGATGGACTCACTTATCTTCCAAGACTTCCGCTGTTATCGTTATTAGATGGCCTTAAGCCATATTTATTGTAATAAGTTCTCTTTTGAGACACTCGATGTAATAAGTGTGTGATTGCTACTCTGCTATAAATCCTCCGAGTATTGTGTGGTGTCAGCATTACTGATCCAGGGATGACATCGGAGCACAGAGATCAAATTGTTTGAGGTTTGGTCGCTACAGTCTTTCAGCCTGTAGTTGAGACTCAAAAAACTGAACTGATTCAGACAATGAGTTTGAATAACTTGTGCAAGCGGTAGTGGCCAGTAACACGAACACTGAACCAAGATAGGACTTCGAGGTTGTCTCACTGTCTTCAAGATAGTCTTCATTAGTTGTTTTATCAGTTTGTTGGAGACCAACAAGGATATCTCACTATCCTAAACCTTATCTGCATTACTTCCTTTACCATTGCTTAATAATGCACTCTTCCCCAATATTCCGTCAGCATTCTAAAAGAAGAAACAAGCAGACACATAACATGTTTAACATGTACTAGTATATGAAACTCATTTCGGTGAACCAGTTCATTACTAAGGTTTATTGGATTAAACTACTAAGTCTTCTATTGCCAAGTACTAGTACGTAATAAAAGCATCAAACAAACATATATCTATGTCCTATGGCCACTTCATTGTATTGCCAAATCAAAATAGAGACATGGTTCAAATCATATCAGTTCAAGACAAAGTAGCAGTGAAAGAATACAAAGCATGGGAAACTACATGGCACAACAAGATTTCATATGGGCATGGCGGGTCTACATGTACAACAACACTATTGGCTCTGTTGTGATGCTAGTAATGTGCATGATATGAGAAGTCAACTGTATACACAATTGAAATTGAAATCAATAGAACTATTGATAAGAGCAAACCTGTTAAAGAAACAAGCGTGAAGATACCTGCGGTGCCATTGGAGTTTCGATTGGATCCTTCAATTTAAAAATAAGTTTGTATGAGTAAATACAGTGCTACAAGAGCAAAGCGGTATGCACGATAGAAATGGAATCTTAAATTGGAACAGTTGTTGTTCAGGTTTAAGCACTTGTTCTACATGAACAGAGTACAGTAAGACACAAGAATATAGTACTTAAAGAAATGAGCTCATAGACCTTACCACATTCTTGGTTCAGGACCAGTACAGAACAAGGCGTTCCCAGTCATCGTCCAGTAAATGTGTCTCAGGAGAACGTAAGGGAATTTGATGAGTTTCTTTGCTAGTGAAGTACGTTTTCTTCAGGTAATTCTGATACTTCCACCAAGCATTCTTGAAGATAGCAGAGGTATTAGCACAGGTTACCTCATCCCGAGTTTCCAAATCAGTCCCTCTCTATAGAGAAAAATGGGAAAATTTTCTGTATTATAACCATCATGGAGGTAGAATGTATGGGACAAAGCAAAGTAATTGCCATGAAAAACATTACTTACACATAACTCCTGGACAAACACCTGCAACTGGCATTTTCCTTCATCTTCAGTATAATATTTCCAAGATGGGAAGATACGCACATAGGATTTAACAACATCAAATGCGATAGATGTTAAACTACGACTGGCTGGTTGGGCTCCCTCCACAGGAATAGGCGTACTAACTGGTGGATTTGGGGTTCGTCGTGGTAGTACTAGCCCTTTGGGCACTTGAGCTGCCTTACTAACTGCTCTTGTTTGGGAGCTCTATGGTGGAGATGGTGCTGTGTCAACACGAACTGGGTTATATCTGCTGGGGTTGGGGTTAGATTGGGTGAAGCTAGTTCTCTGACCACCACAGTAGGGGTACAATCTGCGAGAGTGTGGGTTATGTGTGGTAGGGCTGGTTCTCGTGCATGTACAACCGTGGTGCTATCTCCACCAATAGGTAGCACTGTTTTATTTGAAGACTGTGTTTTTACTCCGCTAGATACTGCTATCACCCGCTCCAATTCAAATGGCTGATAAACATGAAACATAGTTGAATGTACAAACATTGTATGAGAGACAGATGCAATAGATAGTGTGGAAAAAATAGGGCATGAAATAGTTGACATGTATATTGTTTAACTAAAATGGATAGCATGACATAATTTCACATATATGATGTCTATCTAAACTGGATAGCATAGCATAACATAATTCAAAGATATGATGAATAACTAAACATGATCACATGACATAATTCACATACATGTTATCTAAGTACTCAGGATCGCATGATTTAATTCACAAGTGTGATTTATATGCTAAACAGTGGGCATTCGATATGATGTCTGAACTAAGAACATGGTGTTGAATATTGTGTATATGGTGTCTAAACTATGCAATACAAGACACCATATGCATGATATAAGCAGTATAACCGTGCCAAGTTAGAGCATACACCTTGGTGGGGAATAGGACTGGTCATCTGTCTCTGAATCCATCTCTGAGGAGCTATCGGGACCCAACAAGAGATCTGCTTTGATAGGTAGCACTGTCTGCTCTAAAGGCCTTGTTTTCACTCTAGATTTTTTCCATCTCCCACCCAAATGGCTGATTCACGGGAAGAGTAGTTTAATGTACAAACATTATCGACAAATGGAAATGTAATTAGGAAAAGGATGGGCGAGATATCATTCAAATATATGATGCCTGGTTAAACAGGATTGCATTGCACATTTCACATATATTATGGCTGGCTAAAAGACATGAGACTGCATAATTCCCATATATGATATAGAAAGTAAACATGTGGCATTAAAGAACATGTCTAAACTAAGCAGATGACATATATGATGTCAAAAGTAGGCACAGCAAGGCAACATAAGCATGATATGACTAACATCATCATGCCAAGGTAGAGCAAACACCTTGGGGGGTAAATAGGAGTGGTCAGCTGTGTCTGAATCCACCTCAGAACAGATATCTTCCTCTAGGTTACAATCTTGAGAGGGGGGGGAGGGTTTGCCATTGAACCTGCCATGGAGCGATGTCTGCATGACATTGTATTGTCGCGCAAAACTCTTCTCTTTTTCTCTACATGTTCAGCATAACTGTGTACAATATCTGACATGCATATGAAAAAATACGGTGAGATTATGTAAGGAGAGCATGCAGAAATCTAGAGTGATGGTAACAACCAGTGGATGGATCCAAAAATAATGATAGCAGGCTGATGATTGCTTTAATTTAATAAAAAGATAGATGATGATTGCTTTACTATTTGTTTCCCATCCAAGATGAACAACATAGGCATACCCTAGGTGAACCAGATATTAGACAGAGATACTATTAATTGCTTCCTCGATATGTGCCCCACAACTAATTTATAAGTCAAGTTTGAACATCAATAAAGTGAAACCATATGAAAGTGTGTACAGTTAGAATGTTATTCTGCCACTAATGCACTTGGTCTTGTTTTCATGCATAGGATTTTAAAAAGTAGGTCCAGGTGGGTGTTTTCTCCATTCCTTTCAACAAAATGCACGAATAATTGAATGGTAGAGTGCCATAGGAAAATTTCCTATTGCTATGTTTTTCCGTTGAACCACAATAGCCCTAATGGATCGACATGAATGTAGAGTAATAAGTGATGTGACAAGTGTACAACCTCTTTGCTGTAGCCGTGTCGACCTCGGCATCATTGGGTTGGTTGCTGAAGAAGTTGAGACAAAGGTGGCTGTCGGAGATGTAGAGGAAGATCTGAGGAATCTGTAGACGGCATCTAGGGCACTGCTCTGTTGTGATGGGTTGTTCTGTCGTTGGAGCAGCTCAAGTGAGCCGTAAGACGTCAAGGCTGAAGCAGCACAAGACCGACATCGTTAGTCTCAAGTGGGATTCTAATAGCATTTCCAATAGATGATGTAAAATAGATGTAAAATTTACATCACCAAAAACCACGTGCCTACAATAGATGAGGTAAAAACTGTTGACTCTAAACTTAACTGTCGAAACTGAAATTTACTGTGGTATCTAAATGTTACTGTCGAAAATGAAAGCAATGGTAGCAGAGAGGCACTTGCATGTAGTTTAGTGAGGGCCTGCAGTTCATCTTCAACCTGCACCCCCTGAGCCGTCAGCCACCACCGGTCGAACCGCCGGGCCCTGCGCCGCCTTGCCTCCTCGAAACAACTCCCCATCGATGGTCCACCGCCGCCCCGAAACAACTCCCCACCACCGGTCCGCCGCTGCC
>NC_041386.1:567463737-567476909 GCF_002162155.2 Triticum dicoccoides
CTGGCAATCCCCACACCACTGCCCCACCATCGCGCCCCCACCGCTGGCGAGCAGCACCCCACCCAGAACCCTAAGATAGATAGTGGGGTACCTCTCCGATGAGCCCCCCTCCCTGCTGCGGGTGGTTCTTCCTTAACTCCGGCGAGCCCCCCTGTGGGAGTCCTGGATTAGGGGGTCTCCGGACAGCCGGACTATCTCCATTGGCCGGACTGTTAGACTATGAAGATACAAGATTGAAGACTTCGTCTTGTGTCCGGATGGGACTCTACTTGGCGTGGAAGGCAAGCTAGGAAATACGTATATGGATATCTCCTCCTTTGTAACCGACCTTGTGTAACCCTAACCCTCTCTGGTGTCTATATTAACCGGAGGGTTTTAGTCCGTAGGACAACAATCACAACATACAATCATACCGTAGGCTAGCTTCTAGGGTTTAGCCTCTCTGATCTCGTGGTAGATCTACTCTTGTAACACCCATATCTTCAATATAAATCAAGCAGTACGTAGGGTTTTACCTCCATCAAGAGGGCCCAAACCTGGGTAAAACTTCGTGTCCCTTGCCTCCAGTTACCATCCGGCCTAGACGCACAGTTCGGGACCCCCTACCCGAGATCCGCCAGTTTTGACACCGACATTGGTGCTTTCATTGAGAGTTCCGCTATGTCGTCGCCACAAGGAAGGATGTCTCGTCCCGTCTTTAAAGATGGCACTATTGCTGAGGGAGCTCTGGCTATCGGCCAAACTCTCTGACTAGGTGGTTTTCTTATGACCGCCTGTTCGGCCGCTGCGTCGATGATGACTTCTCGGGTCATCGAAAGCAATCTTCACACCAACTCGGAACTCGCCGAGCAGTTAGATCCAATGGAGCTCTCTTCCCTGAACGAGCTCTTGGATCGTATCGCCGCCCTGGGAGTCGCTACAGACTATGATCAGATTGGGCCTAAACCCGATCTAAGAGAAATTAACTCTCCCCAGGTCACCCACCACGTTGCAGTCATGGAAGAACAATGCGGCAAAACTTCATCTATCTTAAGGACTAGCTACGTCCGGATTTCCGATCCCCCCAAACCAGATATCCACGGAGGGGAGGACGTCACTCAAAGCCTGAACCCAGAATCAGGCAGCGGGCTAGATTTACCAGAAAACGTTCAAGAATCCAAGCTTTTGAGTTCGGAAACTCCTTGGCCACTGAGCCTCAGATCAGGTGAGGATTCGGATTCAATTCCACCACCCAACCAAACATACGCGATCTATCCTAAATTAGGCAAGAGCCCGAAGAAACAGTACACCACTACTAGGCCAGATTCCTCCTGCCGCGAGGAAGATGCAATTTCATTCTAGTGCAATAATTGCACGGACAAGGGAATCCTCAACGCCATAAGTCGTCGTGAAATTACACGCTTTGCCGACTTGGTGTCCATAGTGCGAAAGTACCGCGCGATGGAAAGCGACTGGAAAACCGAAATAAAATTTTGGGATAATCCGGCCATGAATACAAACCCAGTCCGAAATAAATGGGTGCATTATCACTGTCGGAGTATATAGCCATGGGTAGCCTAGCCGGCTTCCCCTGGCCCTTCTGGAAAAGTTACGAGCCCGCCCGGCTCTCAAGAATCCAAGACATGGGGCCGCCTTCCCCTGGCTAGCTGCAACCCAGGCCGGCTGTCGGAAGGCGGTCCGACTTTAGCCCTCATGAGAAGGCCGACTCCAAGAAGCGGGCCATGAGAAGGCCGACTCCAAGAAGCCGGCTCCCTATAAAGCGATCAAGACCGTACCCACAAAGTTTGCACCCACCTGACGGCGGTGCGACGGGGCGTGGCTACAGTAAAGCCTGCCACCCCCGAATCCCGGAGCACGCCTGGCATGGTGCAACGTACGGGCTAGGCACGACCCGTCCGGCGCGGCACTGTTGCCATGTTGACCCTGGCATCACCCACGACGGGCCGCCAGCGTGGCCCACAGACGGTGGGCCCCTTTGAGCAGAGAGACGCCCGAAGGCGGCCACGCCTCCAACTAGTCGGCCCAAGACAGAGCCGGCTCCCCGCAGCCGGCTTGCCGCCTTCCTATAAGAGGACGCCCCATTAAGGAGACAAGACGCGGTAAGGCTACAACAATCGCCTGACAGGCGGCGGTACTATAGCCGCGCTTACCACGATGAAGCCCATGTCAGCAAGACGGAGCCACTGTAAACAGCCGCCGACTTGGCCCTGGACAATGGGGCCTGCCTGTCGATCAAGGGGCTGGCAGCCGGCGGGACCCACCAGTCGGCGGGCCCCAGCAGCCGGTGCAGAAGCCGGCGAGCGCAGTCACAGACGGCTGGGCCCCGTGCCCAGTCGGATTACCATTGTACCCCCAGGGGTAGGCCTATATAAACCCCCAGGAGCACCCATGCAAAGGGTTCGACCCCCCGCTAGTTCTAGACACCACACAGGGAGTAGAAGCGGGCGAGCCGTGCCCTTCTTCCTCCTCCCCCCAAACAGCTCAAGGAGCATTGTGTAGCTACTTGATTCATCTAGTGAGCATGCGGAGACCTCGCAGAGCAGCAGTAGGGGTGTTATCTCCACGGAGAGCCCCGAAGCTTGGTAAGATCCGCCGGCGTGCATGTCTTCGCCTCATCCCGTTTCCAGGCACCGGCGATGTCTTACTGGCTCCCACAATGATAAGCCACCCGTTGGCATATGTCGCACCTACCACCCGACATTTGGCGCCCACCATGGGGCCAGGTGCACCGTCGTCCGGAGACCTGTTCTGGACGGGAACCCTCCTCCTCCCCAGCGAGCGTAGCCAGCCCGGCACGCCCGATGGCGCTTGCCACGATGCGCTGCAAGGCGTCACCAGCATCTGTGCGGCAAGAGGCCTCGCCGATCTCCTCGACGAAACTCTCATCTCCGACGAGCTCGCCTCCAATGCGGGCACCGACCACCTCGCCAACCTTCTCGGCCAGCTCCATGTCTCCAGCGAGCCCGCTGCGGACCTGGAGTCGGTTGGCTCCACCGACCCGATGCCTGTCGACTCCGACACGGCCTCCTACGACACCTTCCCCACCAACGTCGCGATCTACAACGACCCGCTTCCTCGAGCCGACGGCTGCGATGCTGTCACCACCGAAGTGATGGTTGTCGGCCACGGCGGCCTGGCCGACGAGAGCACCCATGACGCCTCGCGCGCGGTGGCCCACGATTTGTCCGCTCCCCTCCCGGCTAATGCCGACGACGAAGCACTGGAAGCACGCAGCCTCGCCCTCCTCACAGAGGGCCGGAGGCTGGCATCCGTAAGACGCCTCACTGAGGCCTACCAGCGCGAAGCTGACCGCGCCGCCTTCGGCACGCCGGCCCCGGGCGGGCCAAGCCGGGCCGGCCTTATCAAGTAACGCGGCGCCGTCATCGCTGACTCGCTGGGAGTCGACCGCCCGGTCTATGCCACTCCGCTCGAGAACTTGCGTGCCGCCCAGGTGGCTGTAGACGAGTTGGACGGCTTGGAGGCCGAAGACCTACCCCACATGACCCGGCGCATCCAGCAATTGGTTGATGCAGCCGCGCAGCGACACGAAGCCGACGCCCACGCGAAAAGCCCTCCCCCGCGCCGAGAACACGGCGTGACGTCTCGGACGCCGACTACGAGCAATACCCGCGCGCGACGCGAGAAGGAGCCGACCGCCAGCCGCAGCCAGACCCGGATCTCCATCGAGCGAGACACGGACGGTCATCCCCGAGCCATGGAATGGCAGGGCGACCCTCCTCCGCCTCCGCCCCGTGGAGAGAGATATCCCGCCTCGCCGCCAGTGGCGCACCCGACCCTCAGCGGCCGGCTAGGCCGCCTTGAAGGAATCGGCGAGAACGACGCCCGCCATCGGATCGACCGCCTGGCGCGATCCCTGGCATTGGAAGAAGAAGACGATGTCGGCCCGCCTTGTTTCGGCCCCCGCATCCGCGACGAGCCCTTTCCCAAAGGGTTCTCGCTCCCAAGAGACACGCCCAAGTACAATGGCTTCGTGAAGCCGGAAGATTGGTTGATCGACTACTCCACGGCGGTTAGCATAGCCAATGGTAACCGGCGCATCGCCGTAAAGTACGTGCCCCTCATGCTCCAAGGCACGGCGCGGACCTGGCTCAACAGCCTCAAGCCGCGTAGCATCAACAGCTGGCTAGACTTCACAGAAGCCTTCATCCGCAACTTCACCAACACCTACAAGCGGGCTCCCAAGCCCAGACAGCTCTCCTTGTGCGTACAAGGCCCTGCCGAGTCCACTCGCGATTACCTCACGCGTTGGGCCGAGCTCCGCAACTCCTGTGGAGGGGTGCACGAGGTGCAAGCCATAGAATACTTCACAGCCAGATGTCGAGAAGGCACCCTCCTCAAGCACAAGCTCCTCTGCGATGAGCCGGCTACCCTCGACGAACTTCTGGACATAGCGGACAAGTACGCCACCGCCGACTCCTCGATGAAGACCGAGCTTCGGGTAGACGCGTCCGGAAAGGTACTCAACCCAGCACCCAAGACGCCGGCTGGGGATTCCGGCCGACACCCCAACTCGAACGACCACAAGCGCAAGGGCCCCGCGCCGCCTCCCGCCAGCCGGCAGGTGGCCACGGTCGAAGATGCGCCGCCTGAAGAACGACCGGCGCCCAAGAAGCCCAAGGGCGGCAGGCCGGCTTGGCAGCCCGCCTTCTCCTACGAGCAAACCCTCGACGCCCCTTGCAAGTTCCACAGCGGCACGAAGCCGTCCAACCACACGACCCGGAAGTGCCATTGGCTCACCCGAATCTCTAAGGGCGAGGGGCTCGTGCCGCCTCTGCCTGCCGGCCCGCCGCCTTCGCCTCCGCCGCCTCTGGCCGCTCGGGCCGCAGTCGGAGCCGTGCATGACGAGTTCCCTGACGAGCAAGCAACCTACATCGTCTTTACGAGCCAGCCCGAAGACCGGCGCAGCAAACGCCAAGAGCGCCAGGAAGTTAGCATGGTCGCTGCCAGCCCCGCCGGACACATGCATTGGTTAGAAAAGCCCATCAGCTGGAGCCGGGCTGACCATCCAGAGGTGATGCCGTTTCCCGGCTCTTATGCCTTGGTCCTGGAAGCCACCCTCGCAACAGACAGACGCGCCACCCGCTTCTCTCGTGTGTTGATAGACGGCGGGAGCAGCATCAACATCCTGTACCGTGACACCCTGGAGAAGCTAAACATCAAGACAAAACAGCTCACGCCCACTCGGACAGTGTTCCACGGCATCGTACCCGGCCTGTCCTGCGCCTCCATTGGCAAAATCGAGATTGATGTACTTTTTGGGGATAAGGAGCATTTCCGCCGGGAAGCAATCTGGTTTGAAGTGGTGGACCTGGGGAGCCCTTACCATGCATTGCTGGGCCGACCTGCCTTGGCCAAATTCATGGCAGTTCCCCACTATGCATACCTCAAGATGAAGATACCAAGCACCAAAGGCGTCATCACCGTAGCCGGTGATTACAAGAAGTCCTCCGAGTGCGCAGCGGCCAGCAGCCGGCTGGCCGAGTCCCTTGTGATTGCCGAAGAGACGAAGAAATTGGACCGAGTCGTGGCCATAGCCGGCAAACAGTCGGCCGTGTCCCCCGACCCCAAGGAGCGTGACGCCCAAGGATCTTTCCAGCCGGCCAAGGAGACGAAGAAGATACCTCTTGACCCCGAGCATCCAGAGAGGTTTGCCGTCATCGGGGCAAACCTGAACAGCAAATAGGAAGGCAAGCTCGCCGATTTCCTCCGTGAGAATCGGGACATCTTTGCATGGTCCCTCAAGGACATGCCAGGTGTTCCGAGGAAATTCGCCGAGCACAAACTGCACATTCAAGAAGATGCAAAGCCAGTCAGGCAACCCCTTCGCCGACTGTTGGAGGAGAAGCGCTGGATTGTAGGGGAGGAGATAGCCCGGCTCTTGGCGGCCGGCTTCATCATGGAAGTTTTCTTTCCAGAGTGGCTCGCCAACCCGGTCCTTGTGCTAAAGAAGAACAACAAGTGGCGCATGTGTATAGACTACACGAGCCTCAACAAGGCCTGCCCCAAAGATCCTTTTGCCCTGCCAAGGATTGACCAAGTGATAGACTCCACAGCCGGATGCGAGCTGTTGAGTTTTTTGGATGCTTACTCTGGATATCATCAGATAAAGCTAGACCCGGACGACCGCCTGAAGACTGCCTTCATCACGCCATTTGGAGCCTTCTACTACCTGACTATGACATTCGGCTTGAGAAATGCCGGTGCCACCTTTCAACGTTGCATGCAGAAGTGCCTCCTCAAGCAACTCGGCAGAAACGCTCACGTATACATGGACGACATCGTGGTGAAGACGAAGAAGCGCGACACCTTGCTGGAAGACCTCAAGGAAACGTTTGAGAACTTACGCAGGTTCCAAATCAAGCTCAACCCCGAGAAATGCATGTTCAGAGTGCCAGCCGGCCAGCTCGTACGCTTCCTGGTCTTCGAACGCGGCATCGAATGCAACCCGGTGAAGATCAAGACCATCGAGAGAATGGCGATCCCCACCAAGCTTCGAGACATTCAGAAGTTCACCGGGTGCTTAGCCTCCTTGAACCGCTTCATCAGCCGGCTCGGAGAGAAAGCTCTCCCTCTCTACCGCCTCATGAAGAAGAGCACTCACTTTGAGTGGAACGACCAGGCCGACCAAGCTTTTCACGAGCTGAAGAAGATGCTGGCCACGCCGCCTGTCCTCGCGGCGCCGACTGAGGAAGAGCCCATGCTCCTCTACATCGCTGCAACCAGCCGGGTGGTCAGCACCGTCATCATAGTCCAGCGTCCAGAAGAAGGCCGAGCCCAGCCGGTCCAGAGGCCGGTGTATTATTTGAACGAGGTGTTGTCCGCTTCAAAGCAGAACTACCCGCACTACCAAAAGATGTGTTATGGTGTGTACTTCACCACCAAGAAGCTGAAGCCCTACTTTCAAGAGCATCCCGTCACGGTCGTATGCACTGCCCCGCTAGCAGAGATCATAGGCAGCCGGGACGCATTCGGCCGGGTGGCGAAATGGGCCATCGAGCTGGCCCTGTACACGATCTTCTACCAGCCCCGCACTGCCATCAAGTCCCAAGCACTGGCCGACTTCCTCGTCGACTAGGCCGAGACCCAGTACCTGCCGCCGGCTCCCGACTCCACCCGTTGGCGCATGCACTTCGACGGGTCCAAGATGCGCACCGGCTTGGGAGCCGGCGTCGTCCTTACCTCTCCGAAAGGCGACAAGCTCAGATACACGCTACAGATCCACTTTGCCGCCTCCAACAATGTGGCCGAGTACGAGGCGCTCATACATGGGCTCCGGCTTGCCAAAGAACTTGGCATTCGCCGGATCCTATGTTATGGCGACTCGGACCTGGTAGTCCAGCAATCATCCGGTGACTGGGACGCCAAGGACGCGAATATGGCGAGCTACCGCTTCCTGGTCCAACAACTCAGCGGATACTTTGAAGGATGCGAGTTCCTCCACGTACCGCGAGCCGACAACAAGCCAGCCAATGCCCTAGCTCGAATAGGCTCCACTCGGCAAGCAATTCCAGCCGGCGTCGCTCTCCAACGCCTCCTCAAGCCGTCTATCAAGCCGTCTCCAGAGTCCGATTCCATCTTCATGCCGCCTGACCCCGATGCGGCCGGGTCCGGCTCGAAGAACCAAGTAGGCGACCCCAAGACCCCCGTAGCCGGCTTGGGGACTTCGGCAACCGGCTCAGGGACTGCCACGACCGGCTCGGGGACTGCGGCAGCCGGCCCGGGGACTGCACCAGCACTACAGCCGGCGGCCGACTCCAGCACCTCACCGCCCAGCCCGCCCACCCTGGTGGCAGTAGCCACGTTGGCAGTAGAAGAAGTCGCGGCTCCATCATGGGCTCAGTCCATCCTCAACTTCCTAGTAAACCAAGACCTGCCGGCTGACGAAACAGAAGCAAGACAGGTCCAGCGTCGAGCCGGAGCGTACACAATCGTCAACAAAGAACTACTCAAGCGCAGCGTCACTGGAATCCTCCAACGGTGCGTCGAGCAAGAGAAGGGCATTGCAATCCTCACAAGCATTCACCAAGGAGAATGCGGCCGCCATGCGGCCTCAAGATCACTTGTCGCCAAAGCCTTCCGCCATGGTTTCTTCTGGTCGACTGCTTTGGATGACGCCAAAGAATTAGTCAAACATTGCAAGGGATGCCAACTCTTCAGCTCCAAGCAACAAGTGCCGGCTTCTGCACTCAAGACCATCCCCCTCACTTGGCCCTTTGCCGTTTCGGGACTGGACATGGTGGGCCCATTCAAGACGGCGCGCGGCGGCATGACGCATTTGCTCGTCGCTGTGGACAAGTTCACCAAGTGGATTGAGGCAAAGCCAATCAAGAAGCTGAATGGGCCGACTACCATGACGTTCATCGCAGACATAACAACTCGGTACGGCATGCCGCACAGCATCATCACCGACAATGGCATGAATTTTGCCAAAGGAGCCTTGGCACGTTTCTGCGCAGCCCAAGGTATCCGGCTGGACTTAGCATCCGTCGCCCACCCGCAGTCAAACGGCCAGGTCGAGCGAGCCAATGGCCTCATCCTCTCCGGCATCAAGCCCCGACTGGTTGTACCTCTGGAGCACTCAGCCGGCTGTTGGCTTCATGGAGCTGCCGGCTGTCCTCTGGAGTCTGCGCACTACACCAAACAAGTCAACCGGCTTCACCCCTTTCTTCCTTGTGTATGGTGCCGAGGCGGTCATCCCAACTGACATCGAGTTCGACTCGCCTCAGGTAACCATGTACACGGAAGCGGAGGCCAAGGAAGCACGAGAAGACGGCGTCGACCTGCTGGAAGAAAGCCGGCTGTTAGCCCTCAGCCGGTCTGCAATCTACCAGCAGGGTTTGCGCCGCTACCACAGCCGGAACGTCAGGCCAAGATCTTTCCAAGAGGGCGATCTTGTGCTCCGGCTGATCCAACGAACAGCCGACCAGCACAAGCTTTCAGCCCCTTGGGAAGGCCCCTTCGTCATCAGCAAAGCTCTAGGCAACGACTCCTACTACCTGATCGACGCACAGAAGCCGAAGGCGCGCAAGAGAGACGACTCCAGGAAGGCGGAACAACCATGGAACGCTAACCTCCTCCGATGATTTTACAGTTGAAATGCAGTATGTACCGCGCTAACTTTTGTATTAAGTACAAGACAATAGGCTTCCCGAGGAGGGCTCGGGGACTGCCATCCCTTATTTATGAATGAAAATTATCATGCTTATGACCTTGTCGTATCATTTACTTATTCCGTCCGGCACCGAGTTCGACTAGTCGGCTCGGGGACTGGCCGACTGGAGTTATGTTAGAAGTCCTACCCACAGTCAGACAAGTAGTGTGCCGGCTCTCAAGCCTTCTCTTGCCAAAAGTCGCAGTTCGAAGAACCGGCTGTCCGGCTGGCAAGAGTTAAAGGCAGGAACGGGCGCCCACACGAAAAACGGCTAGGGACTAACGGACTAATATAACAAAAGCCGGTTTTTCTCACACCGCCGACTGGCTACCAGAGTAGCCGGCCGGCCGGTTTCCATTCACTTCACTTTAATCCAAGAAAGCTCAAGTACTTGCCTCCCCAAAGAGGGAAGGCGGCAAAGGAAAAAGCCTAAGGATAAAAAAGCTTACGCGAATGGAAACCAAACATACATATGATAATACTTACATAAAAAGACCTCCAAGAGGCCAGCATTCAACATAGTTTGGATACACCCCTAGTGGGTGGAACTGCGAAGACTTAACAAAGATTGTTTAAAGACAACAAAGCAGAAGAGATAAAGACGGCAGGTCAAGCTGGCGGAGCGGCCCACGAGCCAGACTAGTTGGCAGAGACGGGCGTGCCGACTGAAGGAGCGGCCGGCTGACGAACTTCGGCTTGGTTGCCGCCTCCCGTAGAGGGCGCGCTTCCACGCGCCTTGTTGCTGGAGGCACGGTAGGCCTGAGGTCGGCTGGTTGTTCCACCAGCCGGCTCGACGTCTTCGCCGTCCTCGTCTTCGTCTTCTTCGCCCTCGTCGCTGGAGGCAATCTCCTCCGTCGAGTCCTCGCCCACCGCCGAGTTCAGCCCGAACCACTCCTCCGGCTGAGCAACACCGTCATCATCGATTTCGGGTGCGAAAACACTAATGTCGGTGCACTCGGCGATCATCAAAGCTCGTTGGGCGATAGCCGGCCTCACCTCCTCCAGCTCCGCGTCGGCCTCCATCCGCCAAGTGCGTAGCTGGTCCAGGCTCAGCCCTGGGTACCAAGCCCGAACGAATTCAAACGCCCGCCCGGCTCCGAGGCGGGCCGCTGACGCTTTCCAAGCCTCGAAGCGACCAACTGCGACTTCCAGCCAGTTGGCAGTTCGGCTTGGGGTGCAGGGGATCGTCTCGCCGGGCCAGAGGGCGGCCAACACTTGCGCCCCGGCACGTTGAAGCCGACGAAGCATCCGATGAGCCGGCTGCAACCGTGCCTGGACAGCCAGGAGCTGCTCCTCAAGGGTCCGGTTTGCATCCGGCGCGATGTTGGCCCCCGCTTGACGGCGCGCCTCGCAATGGGCCTCAATGCTTTGGGCGGCGAAGGCAGAGTAGCCGGGGAAGTAGTCTGCACCAAAAACAAGCAACAACTCAAGATAAGTCAAAAAACCGAGGCGGCAAGGGGCAAGAGAAGGGCTAAGAAGGCAACTTACCGTCGATCAAGTCCTCGATCCAGCCGAAGCCTTCGTCCAGGCCTCACCGGGCCTCAGACCAAGTCGCCGCCGCCATCTCATACTCCGCCATCAAGGCGGCTTCGCTTTACTGCGCCGCCTGCAGGGCCGCTTTGTGGCTCTCCTCTTGGTCGGCCAGCTTCTTGGCCAGGCGATCCCGTTCCTGGACCAAGGCGGCGCACTCGGCCTCCTTGGTATGAAGGGCGGCCTTCGCTTCGCCGAGCTCCTTCCTCAAGTCGGTGTTGGCCCCTGAAGACAAGGAAAAAGAAAAAGCAATAAGAAAGAGTCGTCAAGAAAGATCCGACCCGACTGCGCAGCAGTCGGCCCGAATCTCGGGGACTACACCCAGTGGGTGCGCTGACACGCCCCCACAGGAGACAGACAAGATTGGGTACTTACTTCGGCTGTTGGCCAGGTCGTCGGTCCTCCGCGAGCCTGGGATTTGAAGGCGGCAGCACGAAGGTTGTGATATTCCTGAAGGTTCAGAAAAGAGCAAAGTAAGGTAGCCGTCGAGAAAGATCCGACCCGGCTGCGCAGCAGTCGGCCCGAATCTCGGGGACTACACACAGTGGGTGCACTGACGCGGCCCCACGGAAGAAATTAAGAAAGCAAAGCGGCCAAGAATGAAGGACTCACCCAGATAGTGGCTCGCGTTGACAAGAACTCCTGGGTGAACTGTTGCAGCAGGGCAGCCTGAGCTTGCAGCCGGCTCCGGACCCCTTGAGCCGCCACATTCAGCTCGCTAGTTCCCCCGCTGGGAGTCCACTCGGATGTGGCAGTGCTGGCCGCCTCCAGATCTTCCGCCGACCGGCCTGCGCCCGTGGCTCGGCGCAATTCCGGCGGAGCGGCGCCTCCCCCTGCGCGCCGGCCCGTCGCTGGCTGCACTTCGAGGCCGGCTCTGTTCTCTGGCTCACCTCCGGCCGGCTCCTCTGGCGCCGCTGACGACTAGCCGCCTTGGCCCGCTCCGGTTGGCGCTGCTGGGGGCGCTCTTCCCGCCAAGGCCACGGGGTCCTCCCCCCTCCTCAACAACGGCGGATCTTGGACGATCTCCTCCACCAAGGGCAATGGGGTGTCGGGGGCTACAGCTCGGAGAGGAATGGCGAGCAGCGGAGGCTGGTTGCGCGAGCTTTCCGCCTCCATCCCCGCGGTAGCCGCCTCCGTCTGGGCCTTGGCTGCCGCGTCGGCCTGCTCCCTCGCCGCCTGGGCGGCCGCCTTCTCCGCCGCCTCGCGCTCCTCCCGCGCTTCGCGGGTGTTCCGCTCTGTGGCTTCCCTGAGATCGGCGCGGGGGTCCACGCGGCGGGAGCTCAAAGACCCTCCAGCCGGCCCCACGACGGAGCCTCCCGGGCCCCGCTCAAGGGAAAGCGGCGCCCTGCCCAGCAAGCGAGGAAAAGTTAAGAATAATGTTCGAAGAGAAAGAGAATGAAGATGAGAAAACGGCAAGGCAATTGAAGACTTACGCCGAGACCGCCTGGGGCGGCTTCACCGCCTTGCGGAAGCGGGCCGCCTTCGCGGCCGCCTCGTCTTGCTTTGTCGCCGCGGTGGAGGGCTTGGACTTCTTCGGCCGACTGCCGAAGAGGCCTAGAGCGGCCCGGCGCTTCTGCGCGCCGCCGGCAGCCGGCGCGACAGACGAGCCCGCGCCCTGTTGGTCGGCCGCCGGCTGGCGACGCGGGGCGACTTCGGCTTCGAAATTGTCCGGCCAGTCCTCGAAGCTCGCGGTGAACCTTGAGCCTCCGGGCTCGACGCTGTCCCCCACGACGGCATCTTCCATGGCGGCTGCCCCCAAGTCCGGGTCGTCAACGTCATCCACCGTGCGGTCGGGGGAGTACTGGCGTTCAATCCCTGCCGCCCCGGGCGGCGGCGCAATAAGAGGGTTTTGCTCAAAAGAACCGACTGGTCAGAGGCCGGCCGCCATGAAGCCAGCCGACGACAAAAAGAAGATAAAGAGAGGAACTTACCACGGGCGGAGGATTGGCGCGAGAATACGGCGCCTTGCTGTATTGCCAGTCCCCGGTGAGCTTGCAGTTGGCGATGTAGTTAACCATGAGCACCACCTCCGCCTGGGGCATTTCCCATGTGCTCAGCCGGCTTGGGTCGAAGCGGCCGCTCATCTGACACATCGTATGGGGCCGGCTTTGGAGAGGGAGAATCCGGCGGTCCACGAAGGCGGCCACCAAGTTGGCCCCGCGCAGGCCTTCCGACTGAATCATCACCCGAAGCCGGGAGATGGCGGCGTTCCCGGTCGGAGACAATGACCGGGACCGGAAGCTCCAGGAGGGCTGCCTCCCAGCCGGCGGGCCGGCTACGTAAGCCGGCAGGTTGATGTAGTCTCCTTCCTCGGCGATGTTCTTCACATAGAAATAAGATCTTTGCCAAACCTTCACTGACTGGATCAGGGGGATGGGCGGGAACGGGTTGTTCTCGCTCGCCCTCCTCATGGCGATGAAGGCTCCGCAGGGGGCGGGCACGCCGGCGACGACCGTGCCGAGCTTGCTCT
>NC_041386.1:567477116-567490415 GCF_002162155.2 Triticum dicoccoides
ACGAAGGACGACAGCAGCATCACCGCGTTAGGCATGAGGTGATGCGGCTGGAGGTTGTAGAAGTCGAGGAAGGAGCGCAGAAATCCGCTCGCCGGAAGGCCGAAGCCGCGCAGGCAGTGCGAGCGGAAGACGACTCGCTCGCGCTCCTCTGGCGCCGGCGAGATCTCCTTCGCGGGCGCCAGGCGAACCTGTACGCGGTCGGCGCCGGGCAGGCGCCGGGTCTGGCGAAGGAACTCCACGTGGTCTTCATGGACGTTGGAGCCGTCCCACGAGCTTGACAACGCCATGGGGGCGAGGCGGTGCAGAGACGCGACGGCGCTGAGACGGGAAGCTGCGACGGCAGCGAGAGGAAGAAGACGAGGGTTAGGAGGGGCGGAGCGGGAGGGAGCGTGCGAACCTCTGTCGCTCTCCCTCCTCCCCCTACTTATAGGCTCACGTGGCGGAGCCGAGGAGGCGCGGCGTGGGGAAGCGTGGGAATCGATCGTGCCCACTCCCCACGTCCCACGATTATCGAGCCTTAACGGCGAAACAAAACTGCCTCGAGAAGGCGAGCGGCCCCGGTGGGCCACGGAAGATCCGCGCCCGGACCAGGGCTCACGAGTGGCGGGCCCGGGCCTGCGGCGGCGTCCCGTCGCGCGCGTGCGCTCGCAGGATCTCGCCGCCATGTGGCCGCGGGAGGGCCCGTAGTCGGCACACGGGTTGCCCCCCCTCCTCTCGCCTACAAGACACGGGGCTCTCTAAAGTCGGCGCACACCCGCTAAGCCGGCCCTTCAGGATGGGAAGCTGACCAAGCTTCTCGTCCCCCTGCTCACCTCAGAGCTCGATCAGCTTCGGGGACTACTGTCGGAGTAAATAGCCATGGGTAGCCTAGCCGGCTTCCCCTGGCCCTTCTGAAAAAGTTACAAGCCCGCCCGGCTCTCAAGAATCCAAGACATGGGGCCGCCTTCCCCTGGCTAGCTGCAACCCAGGCCGGCTTTCGGAAGGCAGCCCGACTTTAGCCCTCATGAGAAGGCCGACTCCAAGAAGCCGGCCATGAGAAGGGCGACTCCAAGAAGCCGGCTCCCTATAAAGCGATCAAGACCGTACCCACAAAGTTTGCACCCACCTGACGGCGGTGCGACGGGGCGTGGCTACAGTAAAGCCTGCCACCCCCGAATCCCGGAGGACGCCTGGCATGGTGCGCCGTACGGGCTAGGCACAACCCGTCCGGCGCGGCACTGTTGCCATGTTGACCCTGGCATCACCCACGACAGGCCGCCAGCGTGGCCCACAGATGGTGGGCCCCTTTGAGGAGAGAGACGCCCGAAGGCGGCCACGCCTCCAACTAGTCGGCCCAAGACAGAGCCGGCTCCCCGCAGCCGGCTTGCCGCCTTCCTATAAGAGGACGCCCCATTAAGGAGACAAGACGCGGTAAGGCTACAGCAATCGCCTGACAGGCGGCGGTACTGTAGCCGCGCTTACCATGATGAAGCCCACGTCAGCAAGACGGAGCCACAGTAACCAGCCGCCGACCTGGCCCTGGACAGTGGGGCCTGCCTGTCGATCAAGGGGCCGGTAGCCGGCGGGACCCACCAGTCGGTGGGCCCCAGCAGCCGGCACAGAAGCCGGCGAGCGCAGTCACAGATGGCTGGGCCCTGTGCCGAGTCGAATTACCATTGTACCCCCGGGGGGTAGGCCTATATAAACCCCCCGGAGCACCCATGCAAAGGGTTCAACCCCCCGCTAGTTCTAGACACCACACAGGGAGTAGAAGCGGGCGAGTCGTGCCCTTCTTCCTCCTCCCCCCAAACAGCTCAAGGAGTGTTGTGTAGCTACTTGATTCATCTAGTGAGCATGCGGAGACCTCGCAGAGCAGCAGTAGGGGTGTTATCTCCACGGAGAGCCCCGAAGCTGGGTAAGATCCGCCGGCGTGCATGTCTTCGCCTCATCCCGTTTCCAGGCACCGGCGATGTCTTACTGGCTCCCACAATGATAAGCCACCCGTTGGCATATGTCGCACCTACCACCCGACAATCACAATACACCTGGGTTAACTACCAAAAAGCAAAAGCCCTCTACGGGGCAAGGAAACGTACTGGAGGGATGGCTCAACGGACCCTGCAAAATTCATAGTACAACAGATGTGATACCAACGCACAGCCTCAGAGCATGCTGGATACTCCGGCAGGTGGCCAAAAGTGGTGATGATCTACTCCTCCCAAAAACCAAAGAGCACCACCCCGAGGACAACAGTACGGTCTTAACGGTCTTCGAGACCTTTGCGTCAAATAAAAGACGAAAGCGAACACTCCGCAGCACATCCGAAATCTGCCACATAGCATAAACAAATCCTTGGAGTGACACGGCTATTACCTTCAATGCCAGTGACGAACCTAAATTCCGAATAGCCCAAGTACCAGCCGCACTGGTCCTCGGTCCAATCATCGATGGCTTTCGACTCACCAAGGTACTCATGGACGGCGGCAGCGGATTAAACCTCATCTACGAGGAAACTCTTCAAAAGATGGAAATAGACTGGAGCCGCATTAAGCAAAGCAGCACAACCTTTAGAGGAATCATCCCCAGTCGGGAAGCACGCTGCGCAGGAAAAATCACACTAGACGTGGTATTCGACACGCCGGATAATTACAGGTCCAAAGAAATTACATTCCAAGTGGCCCCATTCAGTAGCGGATACCACGCTCTATTAGGGCGGGAGGCGTTCACAATCTTCCAAGCCATACCCCATTATGGGTACATGAAGCTCAAAATGCCCGGGCCCAACAGAATCATCACTCTTGTTAGTGATCCGGACATAGCACTCCGCGCCGAAAGTAAGACAGCTGAAGTGGCCCTTGAGGCACTATCCAAAGCCCTAGCGGCCAAAGAACTAACTGCACTGCGCTCCACGGTAAACAGGGACGACGTGATACTCCATAAAAGATCCAAGTCCACCTCCTTTAAGCCGGCGGACGAAATAGTCAAATTCCAAGTCCATCCAACGGACCCTACAAAAACAGCTTCCATCGGGGCACAATTAAACCCTGATGTTGACGCCGCACTGCGAGAGTTCCTACGCGAGAACTGGGATATTTTTGCCTGGCACCCTTCAGACATGCCAGGAATCCCATGCAGACTGGCTGAACACAGTCTAAATATCATAAAAGGATTCAAGCTAGTCAAGCAGGCTCTTCGACGTTTCTCCGAGCCTAAAAGACAAGCCATGGGAGAGGAACTAGCCAAGCTATTGGAGGCCGGATTCATCAGAGACATAAAACATCCGGACTGGCTAGCAAACTTGGTGATGGTACCAAAGAAGGACAAATCCTGGCGCCTGTGCGTCGATTTTAAGGACCTTAACAAGGCCTGCCCAAAGGATCCCTTCCCCCTCCCCCGCATCGATCAAATCATCGATGCTACCGCAGGACACAATTCATTATGTTTCCTCGATGCATACTCCAGCTAGCACCCAAAATGGCAGAGCCAGACCAAGCCGCAACGGCATTCATCACACCATACGGCCCATTCTGCTTCAACACAATGCCCTTCGGGCTAAAAAACGCCGGTGCAACATATAAGCGCATGATTCAGACATGCCTGGCAAACTAGATCGGCAAAACAGTGGAGGCATACGTGGATGACGTGGTCATTAAAACCAAGCATGTCGAAACTCTAGTAGACGACTTGAGGCTCACATTCGACAACCTCCAAACATATGACATCAAGCTCAATCCGGAAAAATGCGTCTTCGGCGTACCAGCAGGAAAGCTCCTGGGATTCATTGTCTCCAGTAGAGGTATTGGAGCTAATCTGGCGAAAATCTGAGCGTTTTCACAGTTGGCTACCCCAACAGACCTCAAGCAAATACAAAAACTAACTAGATGCGTGGCAGCTCTAAGTCGCTTTATCTCCCGCTTGGGAGAAAAGGCATTACCCCTTTATTGCCTCCTCCGGCGTACCAAACACTTCGAGTGGACGGACGCCGCCACGGCCGGACTCAACGAAATAAAAGCCATGTTGGCAACAAACCTAGTCCTGGCCGCGCCAAACATTGGCGAACCAATGCTACTATACATTGCGGCAACTCATCAAGTGGTAAGCGCAGTGCTTGTCGTCGAGCGAGAAGTGGACAGACACAAATTTCCTATGCAAAAGCCGGTTTACTACGTGCCCACTGTCCTTAGTCCATGCAAATCGCGGTACCCGCATTATCAAAAGATAGCGTACGCGGTATTTATGGCATCCAGGAAGTTGCGACACTACTTTCAAGAGTGTTTGATAACGGTAGCCTTAGAAGTACCACTTAACGATATTATAAACAACCGCGACGCGATGGGTCGCATTACCAAATGGGCCATTGAGCTCCTCCCATTCGACATAACTTACAAGCCACGACGAGCTATTAAATCGCAAGTTTTGGCTGACTTCGTCACCGAATGGACGGAAGACGAACTCCCTAAAGAGTACGACACATATTCAAACTGGATCATGCACTTCGACGTCTCAAAAATGTTGGCTGGTCTAGGGGCCAGCGTCGTTTTGACGTCCCCAACAGGAGACACAATTCAATACGTACTGCAGATAATGTATACGGACTACAAAAATGCAGCCGAATACGAGGCCCTTCTACATGGTCTCCGGATGGCAGTATCCATGGGCATTCAACTCCTAGAGGTGCGCGGGGATTCAAACCTTGCAATATCCCAAATAAATGGAGACTTTGATGCCAAGGATCCAAAAATGGCCGCTTATCACAATGCCGTCCTAAAAATGTCAGCCCGGTTCGAGGGGCTTGAATTTCACCATGTGGCTCGGGAAAACAATCAGGCGACAGATATCCTCGCCGGCATTGGCGCAAAACGCGACGCGGTCCCTCCCAACATTTTTCTGGAAAGGCTTTTCAAGCCATCCGTAGCATGGGAAGGGGACACCGGTAACAACAGTTCGGACCAGGCCAAAATACCCGATACCGTACTCTCTGACACAATCGGAGGCTCCGCCACCGAAATAACACAATCAGCCCATGAAATAATGGCTATTATTGCCCCGTGGACAGAACCATTCCTGGCCTACTTAACTAGACAGGAACTCCCGGAGGACCAAAATGAGGCACGCTGCATAGTGCGGCGATCAAAGGCCTACAGGGTCCACGAGGGAGAATTGTACAAGAAAAGCGCTACCGGAGTCCTTCAACGGTGCATCTCCGAAGAGGAAGGACGGAACCTTTTGGCAGAAATTCATGCCGGACTCGGCGGTCATCACGCTGCAGCCCAGGCTCTTGTGAGCAAGGCCTTCCGTACAGGATTATATTGGCCAACGGCCCGGGCAGACGCACATGGCTTAGTCCAGCGTTGCGCCGGTTGCCAGCTCTTTGCAAATCAAAGCCATATGCCACCCACCGCCCTCCGAACAATCCCCATTACATGGCCCTTTACGGTCTGGGGGCTTGACATGGTTGGACCCCTTAAAGGTGGAACCCACAAGAAAAAATACTTATTGGTCATGGTGGATAAATTCACCAAATGGATAGAGGCCAAACCGGTTAAAACAGTCGAATGTGTACCGGTGATAGATTTCATATCCGGGGTTGTAAATCGCTACGGCGTCCCCCACAACATCATCACTGATAACGGCACGAACTTCACGGCCGACGAGGTAAAACTCTAGTGCAGCAAAATGGGCATCAAGCTCGATTATGCTTCAGTCTACCATCCACAAACCCACGGTCAAGTCGAACAAGCAAATGGTCTTATAATGAGCGGCATTAAACCCAGACTAGTGCACTCCTTAACAGAGTCTGACACGCACTGGGTAGAGGAGCTCGACTCCGTACTCTGGGGCTGTGGACCACGCCGAATCGTAGTACCGGATACACACCATTTTTTAAGGTGTACGGCGCAGAGGCAGTCCTGCCCTGTGACATAATTCATGACTCACCTCAAGTGCGCATGTACGAAGAAAGAGAAGCCGAGCTCGATCGGCAGGACAGTCTGGACACATTGGAGGAAGAGCGCGACGTAGCCAAAGCCCATTCCGCATTTTACCAGCAACAGGCCCGCAGATACCAAAGCAGAGAAGTATGAGCCAAAACTTATAACATTGGCGAACTAGTTCTCCGACTGCCGGATAAGAAAAAGAACAAGCTAGAGCCTAAATGGGAAGGTCCCTTCGTCATCGACCAAGTTCTGACCGGTGGAGCGTACCGACTGCGGGATGCATCGTCTAATCGACTCGAGCCGAACCCATGGAACGCAGCCAGGTTCCGAAGATTCTACGCCTAGCATTGGACTTTATGTTAGTCCCCTCCCTTTGTCCATTTTCTGCATATGCGTCGTCTGTCTTGGTTCCCTTTCTTTCTTTTATTCCTCTAGGCCTTCAAGGGTCACCTTGTGCCTCACTTGTACACTATAGAGGTGCTAGCCACACTATCTACACCTGGGGGCTTCTTTCACAGAAGCTTAAATTATTTACCTGGGCATCACGCCCAACACATGCGTTATACTTCCGCATGTACTTTTTTCACCATTATATGCATCATTATGACTTAAGTTTTGGCCAAGCTGGGTTGCATGGCTCTTGTATTTATGCCCTACGTTCCCGTTAATTCGGCTAGGGCATAAGGGGAGCACCTCTGTGATTGTTACCACCGGGTCAGCCGGACGTGTACCTCAGACTGGGGGAAGCCGAAAGCTAGCGTTCTTAAGAGAATATTCGGTTGGTGAACAAAAGATGAATTTTATTTATTAACCATATCTGCCCGAGACGTTTTTACTACGCTTCTTGTCGCAGTCCAGACATGCACTTTAGGGCATGCCTACCGAGGGAAAGGAACCCTTAACGGAACTATTCTCTCTGGAAGATGTTTCTTACTACCCATGTAATATAACATAGCTAGTTGGGCACTTGTCTGATAAAGCACTAATGACCCCTACGCCTAGTCTCCACGCATGCCCCGATTCTTATATAACCGAGAGGGTATTCGGATACACTCCGGACTGTCGGGTCCCGAGGTTGAAGCGAAAAGGTCCGCCATGACAAACAATCTACAATCCGGCTAGAAGGCATCATATATGTCACTTTACAATTACATAGTCAATTTGACTGGTTGAATTCCTCTTCAATGCCATCCAATAGGCTGTCTAGTCTACAGTCCTGTTGGGAATACTTTGCGGCCAATTCTACTTGGTCGTACACTAAATTTACAGGTATCTCCTTGCCATCAGGCCCCACAGGTCTGACTTCGGCCATGTGGTTCGGGTCAGCCTTCGTGTACTGTGTCTTCACCATCGCCCAAGCTTACTTGGCGCCCTGACGGCAGGCCGATATCTTCCATAATCGGAAGCGCCACCGTGCTCCCTTCAGCTTTTCTGCAAGCTCTCCAAGGTCTTTGGGTAGGGAGACGGACGGCCACAAGGCCTGGGCAACGCCTTGCATCACCTGCTGAACTCGTTCGTGCAATTGTGTGAGCTCGGGAAGAAGATCACCCGTCGAACTAGGCATCTCCTCGGCAGGACGACCTGTTAACATACCTACAGACATAACTCTGTCAGCCAGCTTCCCCGCCAAACTCTTTTTATGTTCGTTCAAGCACTTACTAAATATGCCGCGCCGAAGCCGTCGATTCTCCTTAACAGATTCCGAAAGTTGGGCACGAACATCTTTCAGTTCCACGCCCAGCTTGGTGTTGGCATCTTGGAGATCATTCTTCTCCTGCCTCACCCTAGTAAGCACGTTCTCACCAGCCTTCAGCTGGCGTTTGAGCTGTTGCTTATCCAGATTCACTCCGGCGTCATCTGCAATTTTTTCGTCAGATTTGCATATAAAGCCGCACTCTAATATGATTCTTATCATTTGACGGATATGTTAGCAGCGGGGGTCTCTTTGGGCTCCCCTGCGGCGGACAGTGCGACCTGAAGTTGGGCTTTGCACTCTTCCAGCTCCTGGGACAGTTGAGTATTCTTTTCTGTAAGAACCTACATAACAAATGATCCTTAAATCAGTTATCCTAACTATTTCAAGTCTCAGGGGCTACTGATATATATAATCATCAAATATTCTTACCCGTATGTCTTTTACATACTGCTCCGTGGCTCTGGCTAGACCATCTTGAGCGGCACGGAGGTGCGCGTCTCCCGAGTTGAATGCATCCAATGCCTCTAGGGAGAAACAAGCATCACGAAGAACAGTCCGGCGACGCCTGTGGTTCATGGCACTTTCCACCTCAGAATGGGTGGCGGACATTCTATCCGTATCCTCTGTCGGAGGAGCACCCGACGCACGCCTTGTACTCGTTCCCACCTTCGAGTCTGGCCTTGGAGCCTGGCTTGCGGAGGCGCGATTGGTAGCCTCTCCGGGTATAGTCCGGCGAGCGCTCTTTTTCCTGAAAAGAAGGCATGGGCGTTATTATGCCTCTGTAAATAATGTCTTGTAATAAAGACGGCGCGCCATACCGCTGCGCCGGTGCCTCAATCCGGACTGCGGATCTTTTCAGCCTGCCTGGCCTAGCGGCCCCTTGGTGGCTAGTTTCCACGGGCTTGGCCTTCTGCCCCGAGGACCTCCCCTGCGAAACATGGCTGTTATACGGCAATAAAAAGAGCACAAGGACGGATCCCTTTTTAAGTTTTGGGATTTCGGTCTCAGTCACCTGTGAGGCTGGAACTAGCCCAGGGTAATCGGCCGTAATGGCCACCAAGGTATTGTCATTACTCCCTTAGTAAAATACCCCGTCGATCAGCTCCACGGATATGTCCAGATCCTCCTGGGAGGCCGGGTCAAGGGACCGTCCAGGGTCCTCGGGTTGTGGGGGAGGGCTGTGTATCTCCTTTACTGCCTGGCGCAGCTCCTGCGATGAAATCGCTAGAATGAATACTTAAACTACGGGAATACGAAACGGATGGGCGAGAAAAATCTCTGCTTACCCAGCTCGGAGGATTGTACATGGAGAATCCACCCTGCGGGTTGACACGGAGGAATTCCTCCTCTTCTCCCTTGTACAAAGTGGACAAGATCTTTATTAGATCAGGAGCCGATCCCGGCCCTTTGCGGCCGTGGCGGGTGGCATCATCCTCCCCGTTGAAATCCCACATGGGGTGGCCTCTATACTGGAGTGGATGCACCCCCCACATAATGCATATGGCCATGACCTCGATCATGGTCAATCCGTATCGAGCTAAAGAGCTTATCCGACTCATCAGATAAAGAATGTCCCGGTCGTCTTCCTCCAGGGGGCTCCGTGGACGCCAGCTCTGACGCTTCTTCAAAGGGGCATTGTCAAACTCTGGAAGGCCGATCCGAATAGGGTCCGGAAGGGGGACATCTTCTATATAAAACCATTCTGAAGGCCAGTCTTCGGATGTCTTCTTCGGGGTCCCGGATAGGTATCCGGTCCCGGCTATATGCCACACTTCGGCTCTGCCCACTTGATATATTGATCCCTTCTTAGAATGGGGCACCAGGCAGAACAACTTCTTCCACAAAGCTAAATGAGCCTCGCAGCCCAAAAAAACTCGCAAAGGGCTACGAATCCCGCGATATGCAGCAGAGAGGCAGGCGTAAGGTTGTGCAGCTGGAGGCCATAGAACTCCAGAAGCCCTCAGAGAAACCGATGGATTGGGAATCCGAGCCCTCTTACCAGATAAGGGACAAGGCATACCCGCTCTCCCTTGGAGGGATTGGGACGGCTCTCCGCTTGCTCTCCGCCATTAGAAGTGGCAAGCTCGGCTCGAACCGGGACCAGGTACGCAGGGGGAAGAAATCCCTTGGACTGAAGCATCACCAATTTGCTGTGCGGGATGGAACATCTCTCCCAATCTCCAGGCTTGGAACTAGAGGTGCGAGAGGAGGAGCTGCATCGACCGGCCATGGTGGAATGGATCTCTGTCGGGTACGCTCTGATGAAGACTCGGCAAGGGAGGATGATGTGATTTGGATTTGAATCCTCGTCTTTTTAAATAGACGGCTCATTTACATAGCTAGGGGGTAAATGTGAAAACACCCTGGCTCTTGACATTCGCTCGACACGTGGAAAGTAGCCATTATTGGGCGTAGAAGCCAAGAAGTACAAACCATCACAAGGAACCGGACATTATTTCAACAGGTACACAGAATTTGAAGAGGAACCCGCCTTGCAATGCCGAGGATAATACTGCGCGACGGACTCGTCGTCTTTGAAGCCTGGTTCAGGGGCTACTATGGGAGTCCTGGATTAGGGGGTCTTCGGACAACCGGACTATCTCCATTGGCCGGACTATTAGACTATGAAGATACAAGATTGAAGAGACTCTCGTGTCCGGATGGGACTCTACTTGGCGTGGAAGGCAAGCTAGGAAATACGTATATGGATATCTCCTCCTTTGTAACCGACCTTGTGTAACCCTAACCCTCTCCGGTGTCTATATAAACCGAAGGGTTTTAGTCCGTAGGACAACAATCACAACATATCATACCGTAGGCTAGCTTCTAGGGTTTAGCCTCTCTGATCTCATGGCTTGTAACACCCATATCTTCAATATTAATCAAGCAGGACGTAGGGTTTTACCTCCATCAAGAGGGCTCAAACCTGGGTAAAACTTCCTGTCCCTTGCCTCCTGTTACCATCCGGCCTTGACGCACAGTTCGGGACCCCCTACCCAAGATCCGCCTGTTTTGACACCGACACCCCCACTCCCTGAAAATTGACTGACGCAAAAGTTGATTCAGTCGACTGAAGTGTAGCTAAACTAGAGCAGAGTAGAAGCACGAGAGAGGGGGAAAGCTGCAGCAGCATCAGCGTGAGCAAGCGAGCGAGAGCCGTAGCGGCAGCAGTTGGGCGAGCGAGCAAGCGAGAGCCGGAGTAGCAGCAGCAGATCCGGCTGGTTTGGATGCCACCGCCGAAGAGGCCTTGCACTGGGGGAGAGCCGCCATGGAGATGTCGCCCGTGGCATTGACTTTGAGGTAGCCGCTCCATGGGTGTGCGGGATGGAGCACCATCGGCGCAGGGAGGTTGAGTTAAGGAGAATGTGATATGCGATGAGTGTACAACCTCTTTGGTGGCACCGAGTAGGCCTCGGCTTCGTCCGAGGAGTCGGTGAGGATGTTGTGGTTCCAGTGGAGCAGGTTAAGGCGACGCTGTGGGAATGGAGCAGCCGCGATAGATGAGGCGATCGTCGGAGTTGCTCCTTGGAGGTGGAGGACGGGGCGGCTGAACTGGCGGGACAACGGGATGGACGACGAATCCTCATCCGGGGAGGTGGATGAGGGACGTCGAGCTGTTGCGGTGGACGACGTCGTCGGGGAAGAGGCTCCGGCTGGGCAGCGGTGAGGTGGCGGACGGAGGAGGATGGGGTTTCCCGGCTGGAGCTGAGAGGTTATGGCGGCCTAGGATTTCGAATGGCGAAAAGGAGGCGATGGGAGGGGGAACCATGACTTAGGGACGTGCTTGTCCAACATGTAGGGTGTGTTACAAAAGTACCCCCACCGATTTGAACTAGCGGGCCTTTTGGCTCAGGGTTAGAAGGGGGATTTCACATGTCGGGATTTGGCAGCTGGAGGGAGTTTTCGCGCGCGTTGTAATTTCAGGATAGCAAGGTGTGGGTTGTGAAGGCGCCAGTTTTGGGAGCACGATATCTGAATTTTCGGGATATAACAAGGCGCGGGTTGAATTTTAGGGACAAGCCTAACGTGTAATATTGTACTTGGACGTACCAAATCAATTCGCACTTCCCTCAACGAAAAAAACAAAAAATAAAATAAAAACTCTACACACCACACAAAGAGAGAGTCTTGTCCCATTTTACTATACAAATGCTATTCAAAGCTACTCCCTCCTTCCATCTATACATGGCCTAATGCGTTTTTCGAGGCTAACTTTGACCAAATATTAGAGCAATAATATATGACATGCAAGTTACACAAAGCACACCGTTAATTCATGTGTAAAAGGAGGTTTCAATGATATAATTTTCACATTGTGCATGTCATGTACTATTAATCTTGTCAATAGTCAAAGGTGGTCTTAAAAAACGCATTAGGCCCTATATAGATGGAAGGAGGAGTATGAATCCATGTTATGTCCAATTAAATTTTTTCACTGACTATATAATGCATGTAACCTACTCATACCAACATTTTAGTGCATTCCAAATGTTTATACTATCGCTTCAATTCGAACTGAATTTGAATTCGTTTCTCTATTTCAATAAGAATCTACAATCTTGATTGTTGCCAACTTCAACCATCATTTGTGTATTACATTAACAACACCACATGATTACTATAGAGATAGATATGAAATATGTGTACTCTATGAACTTGAATTCAATTTTTTGAATACACTTGATGTTGATTTCAAATAATAGTACATTTGATGTACTAACTATATATTCATAATCTAAACCATGTTCCATACATACACCGTGTTTATCACACAAGGTATAGTGCCCTGCCCCCTACATTATGACAACGATTTAGCCCTCAGCTGCAAAAGCCACACATTAGCCAAATTATAATCAATGTTCTATATATTATATGTTGTACTAGCAAGATGCCCATGCGTTCCACGGAACATCAACATGATCAAGGGGATGCCTTATTTGCAAATAAGGAGAGGGGTGTGGGTATCTTTTTTCAAAATTGCCATAGTTTCCTTCCTATCCGTCAGATATAAATCAGACGGCCTATATTGCAGGATGGCGGGCACACCATCATCAGCAACTCCGTTTTTATAAGAGTAGAGATAAAATATATTATATTTAGTATAACATGTTCATAACCACACCATGTGTATCACCCTTATATATATTCACGCATGAATCGGTTTAAAACACTACGATAAATTCTTAAAATATCTGAATTCGCTTTTTATAATGAATCATGATCTCTATTCGTCTTTTACACCCACACAACCTGCTTATCTTTGTAGCTAGCGCTAACTTTCTCTCATGCATGCACACGCCCACATCCCTCTCACCCTCCCTCAGCATTCTCTAGCTCCATCGTGCAAATTCGTCTTTTCACTTTAGGTCGTTCACCCACGGTGTGTGTTGGCCCCCAGCTCCTTCTTTACGGCATACATCGATCGATATGCCTCTCTAGCTAGGTGTGCCTACCACAAACACAAGCTTCCCCTCTTCTCTTATCACCGTCCATGCCTCACTCCCACCACTCTTTTCATCGATCTCGTACTCGCACACTCCTCCCCCCTCGATATAGTATGCCTCTCGCACCACCTCCTAGATGCATCTCTCTCTCTCTCTCTCTCTGTCTATATCCTTCTCCCCGGGCCTAATTTGCTTCTAACACATACATGCATGTATACTGATCGATCTCCCTACATATACCTAG
>NC_041386.1:567490602-567491795 GCF_002162155.2 Triticum dicoccoides
CTCACAAGTTATGTCTCTCCTTTCTCTAACAAAGGACGATTGATCTTCCTATGTAGTTACGTCTGCTTACCACAGCATATCGTCCCCCTCATCATTCGTGCATGCCTCCTAACCCGTCTCTCGCACGCACGTGCACAGACAGGGCAACCATCCTGTAACGCCCTCGATGCGGCTATAGCTCCCACGTGTCGAGGCATGACTTAGAGACATAACCGCATTGAAAGCAATGTCGCAAGTTAGGCAATCTTCACAACATCCCATGTAATATAAATAATAAAGGGGAGATAACATAGTTGGCTTACACTCGCCATGTCAATCAAGGTACATAAATAACATTACATCATCCAAACACTCATGGCCCGACTATGGCGCCAAAATAAAAGATAACCCAACATGCGACACGGTCCCGATCACCCCCAACTGGGCACCACTACTGATCATCAGGGAAAGATACGTAGTATCGTTGAGAGTCCTCGTCGAACTCCCACTTGAGCTCAAGCGTGTCACATGGAGCGGAATCATCAGGCCCTACATCTGGTTTAATAGTAATCTGTGAGCCACAGGGACTCAGCAATCTCGCACCCTCGCGATCAAGACTATTTAAGCTTATAGGTAAGGCAAGGAAAATATATGTGGAGCTGCAGCAAGCGACTAGCATATATGGTGGCTATCCTGTTCGCCAAAGAGAGCGAGAAGAGGAGGCAAAGTGCGGTCGAATAACTAGAGGGCAACCTGCGGCAAGCATTACACCAACACCGTGTTCACTTCCCGGACTCCGCCGAGAAGAGACCATCACGGTAACTCACACTTTTGATTCATTTTAATTAAGTTAAGGTTCAAGTTATCTACAACCGGACATTAACAAATTCCCATCTGCCCATAACTACGGGCACGGCTTTCGAAAGTTCAAATCCCTGCAGGGGAGTCCCAACTTAGCCCATGACAAGCTCTCACGGTCAACGAAGGAATAGACCTCCTCCCGAGACGTTCCGATCAGACTCGGTATCTTGGTTCTTCAAGACACTTTGACAGGTTAAAACAAGACCAGCAACACCGCCGAATGTGCCGACAAATCCCGATAGGACCTGCACATATCTCGTTCTTAGGGCACACTCAGATGAGACATCCTACGAGTAAAACCAACCCTCAAGTTGCCTCGAGGTGGCCCTGTAGTCTACTCGGTCGGAACAACA
>NC_041386.1:567492001-567501596 GCF_002162155.2 Triticum dicoccoides
CCCCGGGCTCCGGAAACCCAAGGGAAAAAGAGGCTAGGTGGCAAATGGTAAATCCAAGGTTGGGCATTGCTGGAAAATCTTTAATCAAGGCGAACTATCAAGGGGTTCCCATTATAACCCAACCGCGTAAGGAATGCAAAATCCGGGAACATAACACCGATATGACGGAAACTAGGGCGGCAAGAGTGGAACAAAACACTAGGCGAGAGGCCAAGCCTTCCACCCTTTACCAAGTATATAGATGCATTGACATAACTAGATAATATAAGGATATCCCAACAAGTAAATAATGTTCCAACAAGGAACAGTCTCCAATCTTCACCTGCAACTAGCAACGCTATAAGAGGGGCTGAGCAAAGCGGTAACATAGCCAATCAACGGTTTGCTAGGACATGGTGGGTTAGAGGCTGAACATGGCAATTTGGGAGGCATGATAAGCAAGTGGTAGGCATCGTAGCATAGGCATAGCAAAAGAGCGAGCATCTAGCAAAGCAAAGATAGTAGTGATTTCGAGGGTAGGATCATCTTGCCTGCAAAGTTGTCAGAGTTGACCGGATCCTTGAAAGCAAACTCAACGGGCTCCTCGTTAGCAAACTCGTCTCCCGGATCTACCCAAACAAGACAAACAAGCAAACAGAACACAATCAACCACGTGCAAAGATCAAACAATATGATGCAAAGATGATATGCTATGCGGGATGCGATGCGGGATGCATATGCGAGATGTGACAAGGGATGCATGAACCTGGCCTCAAGTTGGAAATCTAAGTGTGCCACTGGGAATATGAGATGAAATGGCTTGAAAACGATATAAAGAACGCCGGAATCGGAGTTACGGTTTGGAAATGGCAAGCAATTCAAATATGACACCGGTCTGCGATTTACAGCAAGTAGCCATCTAAATGCAATGAGATGAACAAGCTACAACACCCAAACATGGCATCAAAATACATGGCAGGGATGCATACATGATGCTTAACAAAAGTCTAGCACTGAGCTACGGCCAAATCATCCATTAACAGGTTCAGACAAGCATGGCAAAAATGCATTTGACAAACAGATTTCAGACTTGGTGAAATTAACACTTGTCTGGAATTTCAGATCAGATAGCACTCTTCGGAGCATGAAAACTATATACTACAGGACCTGAACATGGCAAAGTAAAGCATGGCATGGAGCTACTCAAAGAGCTTAACAAAAGTCCTTTAGTGGCCTTGAGCCAAAAGGGATCAGAAAATACAATTGCAAGCATGTGAACATGGCAAAAACATAATCAGATCACAGACTTAGTGAAAACTGGAGCATGCTGAAACATATATCAAGTAGGCATGTTTACGAGCTCGATGCACTTACCACAGGGCAAGACATGACAATCTAAGCATACACCCATCAAGAATACACAAAATACAAGCTAGACATGACAAGAACAATAACATAGCATGCACGGATCAACTACAACATCATCGGCAAAATCGCTAACAAGTAGACAATCTGCCCAGATTCACGAAATGACAAAAGTAGAGCTCGATTGACTCAAGCTAGGCTGCTCGATAATTTCAAACACAGACATGGATGGATAGAGCACTACAAGATTAACAAAACATCCTTACTGATCATCCTCCAAAGAGGCACGGATCACTAGGAAACAACATGAACATATGGCCATATGAGATAAACAGTCCAAGGACTTAGTGGAAATGCTAAGTCCCTGAAATCAGCATTAACAAATGCCTCACTTTGCAAGCTTGTGCTAGTCACCACACACATCACAAAAATACATGGGTTGCACCTCTGGAAAGATGGCAAAACCATTAACAAAACATATGTAGAGCTCAGGGGCATATCATGCACACAATAAACATGGCAAAAATGACAAATAGCTAAATGGAGCAGCAGATCTGACAATTATCTTAAGTAGCACTCTGCTAACAGAATTTCGGGCGTCAAGATGAACTCAAATGAAAATGATGCAATGAGATGAAATGATGTACTCTCTGAGGCGAACATTTTGATATGCTATGCGCCCAAAACGGAGCTACGGATGAGGAGTTACGGCACGATGAATAGGAGCAAATGAATTAGGGTTAGGGAAAAAGTCAACCCTCGTTTTGGATCTCAGATCCAGATCCACTGTAGCAGCGGCACGAACTCCGAGGATGGCTGGACTACTCGCCGGCGTTGGAGTCGGCCGACGGAGGAGGAGGTAGGCCCGGGGGCGGGGATGGCCGGAGTGGCCGCGGTGCTCGCCGGTGTTGGCGCGGGGTCGGACGGCGTCGGTGGCGGCCGGCGGCTCCCGGGCGCCTCGGGCGTTCGGGGTTTGCGAAGGGCAGCGGCGGCGCGGCTCCCGGTGGCTGGAGCCGTCAAAGGAGGCGGCGGGCGCTCGGGTGCGCGGGAGAAGGAAGGAGTCGGGGGCGGCGCGCCGCTCTGGGCCGAGGGGGCCCGACGCAGGCCGGGCGGGCCGCGCGCGGCTAAGGCGGCAATGTGGTCGCAGCTCGCCACATGGCGCGCTGCGGTTGGGGCGGTGGCGATGTCCGGTGGTGGGTCGGACGTGTCCGGCGGCGGCGGTTAGAATTTTAGGGTTTTCGGGGGAGAAGAAGATCCGGATTCGGAGGGGTTCTATTTATAGGCATAGAGGGAGCTAGCAGAGTCCAAATGAGGTGCGGTTTTCGGCCACGCGATCGTGGTCGAACGCTCTAGATGATGGAGAAGGTTTTGGTGGGTTTTGGGACAAATTGGGAAGGTGTTGGGCTGCAACACACACGAGGCCTTTTCGGTCCCTCGGTTAACCGTTGGAGTATCAAACGAAATCCAAATGATACGAAAATTGACAGGCGGTCTACCGGTAGTAAACCAAGGCCGCTTGGCAAGTCTCGGTCCAATCCAGAAATGTTTAATCTCCGCACACGAAAGAAAGGTAGAAATGACCACCGGAGGAGAATGAAGCGCCGGAATGCAAAACGGACAACGGGGAAAATGCTCGAATGCATGAGATGAACACGTATGCAAATGCAATGCACGTGATGACATGATATGAGATACAAGACAACGACAACAACACACGGAGACAAAAACCCGAACCCGAGAAAATAAAATAACTTAAGGCCAGAAACGGCAAGAGTTGGAATACATATTGGGAAAGTCATATCCGGGGTGTTACGACACTCCACCACTATGAAAGGATCTCGTCCCGAGATCTAGGACTGAAAGAATGCCGGGTACTCAGAACGGAGGTGATCCTCACGTTCCCAGGTAGCTTCACGGTCGGAATGGTGTGACCACTTGACTTTGAGGAATTTGATTGACTTGTTGCGAGTCTTGCGTTCAGTCTCTTCAAGAATAGCCACGGGGTGCTCACGATTGGAGAGATCTTCTTGGAGCTCAATGTCCTCGAAGTTGATGGTGCGGTCAGGAGTCTTGAAGCACTTTCGGAGCTGAGAGACCTGGAACACGTCATGAACATTTGCAAAGTTTCAAGGAAGTTCGAGTTGGTAGGCGAGATCGCCTCTCTTGCTGACAATCTTGAAAGGTCCCACATATCTAGGGGCAAGCTTCCCTTTGATACCGAAGCGACGAGTACCTTTCATAGGAGAGACGTGGAGGTAAACATGATCTCTGATCTCGAAACCCAAATCACGGTGCTTACTATCATAGTAGATCTTCTGGCGGGATTGGGCTGCTTTGAGGTTATCTCGAATGACTTTACACATTTCCTCTGCCTCTGTGATTAAGTCATTTCCGAGAAGCTGACGTTCACCGGTTTCGGACCAGTTGAGAGGGGTACGGCACTTCCTGCCATACAGGATTTCAAATGGGGCCTTGCCCGAACTTGCTTGAAAACTGTTGTTGTAGGAGAATTCAGCATATGGAAGACAATCCTCCCACTTCATGCCGAAGGAGATCACACAAGCCCTAAGCATATCTTCAAGAACCTGATTGACACGCTCGACTTGACCGCTAGTTTGAGGATGGAAAGCAGTGCTGAAGCGGATGTTGGTGCCCATGGCCTTCTGAAAAGAATCCAAAAACTTGGAGGTAAAGATGTTGCCACGGTCTGAAGAGATCACTTGAGGAATACCGTGCAGAGAGACAATTCGAGAGGTATAGAGTTCTGCCAATTGAGCTGCAGTGATTGACTCTTTGATAGGCAGAAAGTGAGCCACTTTGGTGAGTTTGTCGATGACAACGAATATAGCATTATTGCCACGTTTGGACTTTGGAAACCCAATCACGAAGTCCATCTCAATGTGGTCAAACTTCCATTCTGGAATGGCAAGAGGTTGGAGGAGACCAACTGGCCTTTGGTGTTCTGCCTTCACTCTTCTGTAGACATCACATTCATTCACGAATTGAGCAATCTCGCGCTTCATTTGAGTCCACTAATAAGCCTGCTTGAGGTCCTGATACATCTTCGTGCTCCTAGGGTGGATTGAGAGGAGAGAATTGTGAGCCTCGTTCATGATCACTTTACGAAGGTCACCTTTGGGTACAACAATATGATCCTCGAAGAAGAGAGTATCTTTGTCATCAAGGAGGTAGCACTTGTACTTGGGTTGACTCTTGGCAATCCCAATCTTCACCTTTTTCACCATAGCATCAAGAAGCTGGGCTTGGCGAATCTGGTCTTCCAAGGTAGGAGAGACTTGATGGTTGGCGAGGAAACCTCGAGGAACAACTTGCAGATTAAGTTTGCGGAAAGCTTCACAAAGCTCGGGTTGATAAGGCTTGAGAATCGGACTGTTGCAATAAGCCTTCCTGCTCAATGCGTCAGCAATCACATTGGCCTTGCCTGGAGTAAACTTGATACTCGGATTATACTCTTGAATCATTTCGACCCATCGAGTCTGCCTGAGGCTGAGATTAGGCTGAGGGAAGATGTACTTGAGACTCTTGTGGTCCGTGAAGATATCCACTTCTCTTCCCAATAAGAGATGTCTCCAAGTCAAAAGAGTATGCACGACTGCCGCCAACTCAAGATCATGAGTGGGGTAGTTCTTCTCATTGGGCTTCAACTGGCGAGAGGTATAAGCCACAACTTTATTCTCTTGCATCAACACTACGCCAAGACCTTGGAGAGAGGCATCGCAAAAGACCTCGTACGGCTTGGATTCATCAGGTGGAGTCAGAACTGGAGCAGTGATCAATTTCTCTTTCAAAGTGTTGAAAGCAATGTCACACTCCGGAGACCAAACGTACTTGACGTGCTTCTGGAGAAGATTTGAGAGAGGCTTCACGATCTTAGAAAAGTTTTCAACAAATCTTCGACAGTAGCTTGCGAGACCGAGGAAGCTACGGAGTTGCTTCATGTTCTGAGGAGGTTCCCAATTCACAATTGCAGACACCTTCTCAGGATTCACCGCAATGCCCTTGGCAGAGATGATATGACCAAGATAAAGAACCTCATCGAGCCAAAATTCACATTTGGAGAACTTGGCGTAGAACTGGTGTTCCCTGAGCTTATCGAGCACCAAACACAAGTGCTTGGCATGATCTTCCTTGTTCTTCGAGAAAACCAGAATGTCATCGAGATAGACCAAGACGAAGTCATTGGTGTAGGCGTTGAAGATGAAGTTCATCATGCGAGAGAAAGTTGGAGGAGCGTTGACGAGGCCAAAAGACATGACAGTGTATTCATATGAACCAAAGCTTATCCTGAAAGCCGTCTTGGGAATATCTTGTTCAAGGATTCGAATTTGATGATAACCCATACGGAGATCAAGCTTGGAGAATACTTGGGCACCTTTGAGTTGTTCGAACAGCTCGTTGATGTTGGGAAGTGGGTATTTGTTCTTGATGGTCTTCTTGTTCAATGGACGGTAATCAACACAAAGTCAGTCTGTTCCATCATTCTTCTTCACAAAAAGAACACCACAACCCCATGGAGAAGAACTAGGCCGGATGAGACCCATTCTCTCTTGAATATAGAGTTGCTTCTTCAGCTCCTTCAACTCTTCAGGTCTGAGCTTGTAAGGACGCTTGCACACTGGTTCCGTGCCGGGCTCAAGATCAATAATGAATTCAACTGGCCGGTGCGGAGGCATTCCTGGAAGCTCTTCTGGAAAGACGTCTTGATATTTGCAAACGACTGGAATCTGCGAGATAGCATCCAGTTCACCCTTCTCATTGAGAGAAAATAGACGGATGGTATTATCACGAGCGGCAAAGACAATTACATCCTCAGACGAATGAGTCAATTGAATCTGCCTGGCTGCACAATCAAGATGCGCCTTGTGCTTAGAAAGCCAATCCATCCCGAGAATAAGATCAATATCCGAGTTACCAAGAACCACCGGAGAAGAAAGAAACTTGTAGTCACCCAACGTGATAGAGATATCGGGAGCAACCAAACTAGAAGTCAAAAGCTTGCCGGGAGAAACAACTTGCATGACTTTGGGCATGATCTCAGTATCAACATTGTGCTTCTATGCAAAAGGGCATGACAAGAAAGAATGCGATGCACCAGTATCAAAAAGTACTTTTGCAGGAACATCGTTAACAGGAAGGTTACCCATGATGACATCTGACGAGTCCTCTGCCTGAGCTGTATTCATCAAGTTGACCTTGACGTGCTTGGGGTTATGCTTGACCACAACTATACTTGCCGATCTCACGGGAGGAGGAGGAGGAAGGCGCCTCTGGTTGAAACACTTGTTGGCATAGTGACCCTTCTGTTGGCACTTGTTGCACGTGACCTCTGAAAGCGGCGGTGATACGGAGCACTCGATCTTGGAGCTTGAGACGAAGTCTTGTTCTGAAAGCCAGGGTTGGGTGGGTGGGAAGATCCACTGCCACCTTTGCTCTTCTGCTGATACGGCTGACGAAACGGAGGAGGAGGAAGCCAATACTTCTGCTGCTTGGCCACTTGAGTAGAGGAAGAAGGAGTAGCATCTCTGACTCGGTTCTTGGAAGCATCACACCTCAGTTGAGAGGCCTCTTGCTTCAATGCCATGTTGTAGAACTCATCGTACCTCAAGGGCTCAAAGAGAACAAGAGCTAGCTGGATTTCTTCTCCGAGACCACCTCTGAACTGGTATATCATGCTCTTCTCATTAGGTACGTCCTGCTTGGCAAAGAGGCGAGCTTCTGAAACAACTTGTTGTAGTCATAGACAGACAAAGAGCCTTGCTTCAGGTTGCGGAATTCCTCACGCTTGCTTTCAACCATGCTCTGAGGAATATGATGAGCTTTGAAGTCTTGACGGAATTCATCCCAGGTAATCGCACGTCCACCTCTGGAATCCTTGTACTGCTGGAACCATTCTGCAGCTTGATCTTTGAGTTGGAAGGAAGCGAACTTGACAAAGTCCTCAGGCCTGACGTTACTGCACTCGAAATGCTTGCACAGATCTACGAGCCAATCGTCAGCATCAGTTGCCTCAACACAATTGCTGAAAGTCTTCGGCCCATTAGCAAGGAACTGGTTGAGTGTAGCAAAGTGATTCTGATTGTTGCCTTGGTTCCCTTGGTTGCCTTGATTGCGCTCTTGGAGAATTTGCATGATCAACTGTGTGTTTGCATTGGTTGCGGCCATCACAGCTTGCCATGCCTCCGAAGGAGGTGGAGGTGGTGGCGGATCTTGATTATGATTCTGATTGGTGCTCTTAGCGGGAGCCATCCTAAAGAGGTTAACCACCGTTAGCACATTGACAGATAAATGAAGCTGAATCCAACAGAATGAAAATTGCAACATAAAGTCATCACATTCGAACAAAAAGAACGAATGCATTCCTCTTGAAATGGTCACATATCCATAAATTGAGAAGCCACTTAGAATTTAGGTAGAGAAATAAATCAACAAGGTACGAATCAAGAACGAATACTCGGTAAGAAATCCCAATCTCAAACCAAACATCCGTGGAAGAAGAACTAGAGCTACAAGAATTCCCACCTATGAAACTCCCGAGCCTTTCCGGTTATGCAATCAGGTGTTGGGGATACAGGGGAAGCATAATATCTCACCTAAATCTAGCAAATCCTACATCTAGGTGTATCCATCCTTCAACACATAACCGAGAAAAACTTCGGAAACCATCTACCTCAACCTTCGAAAAGCATCCGTTATACAAGTTATGGCGATACTCCCGAACTCCCGCCCCAGTACTGGGTGGCGTCGAGGTTATCTCACCAACGAACTGCATAAAAGAGATTTTCGATGTTGGCGTACTAAACTCAGGTATTCCAGAACTGCAACGATAAAATTATGACGACAACACCTCAGAGCTCAACTCCCCGGGACACTTCCACAAAACCCCTGACACGAGGCACCAAGACAATGTTCTCGTCATAAAACCATCGAAACGATTCCAAGATACCCGCGTGATCCTAAATTTTTTTTAGTGAAATTTGAGACGAGAAGAGTCAAAACTCTACGTCAGGATGCCTTACCAGAGTGATGAGGAGACTGGGAAGTAGAAAGAATTCCTAAACTCTCCGATATATAATTCCTAAATGACTCAAAACATTTTTCTAGACACAACTCGGCCGCTAAAAATGATCAAGCAATGGGGCTCCTAAGGTCGGGGAAGGCTCTGATTACCAACTTGTAATGCCCTCGATGCGGCTATAGCTCCCACGTGTCGAGGCACGACTTAGAGACATAACCGCATTGAAAGCAATGTCGCAAGTTAGGCAATCTTCACAACATCCCATGTAATATAAATAATAAAGGGGAGATAACATAGTTGGCTTACACTCGCCACGTCAATCAAGGTACATAAATAACATTACATCATCCAAACACTCATGGTCCGACTACAGTGCCAAAATATAAGATAACCCAACATGCGACACGGTCCCGATCACCCCCAACTGGGCACCACTACTGATCATCAGGGAAAGACACGTAGTATCGTTGAGAGTCCTTGTCGAACTCCCACTTGAGCTCAAGCGCGTCCCCTGGAGCGGAATCATCAGGCCCTGCATCTGGTTTAATAGTAATCTGTGAGCCATAGGGACTCAGCAATCTCGCACCCTCGCGATCAAGACTATTTAAGCTTATAGGTAAGGCAAGGAAAATATATGTGGAGCTGCAGCAAGCGACTAGCATATATGGTGGCTATCCTGTTCGCAAAGGAGAGCGAGAAGAGGAGGCAAAGCGCGAACGAATAACTAGAGGGCAACCTGCGGCAAGCATTACACCAACACCGTGTTCACTTCCCGGACTCTGCCGAGAAGAGACCATCACGGTAACTCACACTTTTGATTCATTTTAATTAAGTTAAGGTTCAAGTTATCTACAACCGGACATTAACAAATTCCCATCTGCCCATAACCACGGGCACGGCTTTCGAAAGTTCAAATCCCTGCAGGGGAGTCCCAACTTAGCCCATGACAAGCTCTCATGGTCAACGAAGGAATAGACCTCCTCCCGAGACATTCTGATCAGACTCGGTATCTCGGTTCTTCAAGACACTTCGACAGGTTAAAACAAGACCAGCAACACCGCCTGAATGTGCCGACAAATCCCGATAGGAGCTGCACATATCTCGTTCTCAGGGCACACTCAGATGAGACATCCTACGAGTAAAACCAACCCTCAAGTTGCCTTGAGGTGGCCCCATAGTCTACTCGGTCGGACCAACACTCAGAGGAGCACTGGC
>NC_041386.1:567501748-567557110 GCF_002162155.2 Triticum dicoccoides
CCCTCGGGCTCCGGAAACCCAAGGGAAAAAGAGGCTAGGTGGAAAATGCTAAAACCAAGGTTGGGCATTGCTGGAAAATCTTTAATCAAGGCGAACTATCAAGGGGTTCCCATTATAACCCAACCACATAAGGAACGCAAAATCCGAGAACATAACACCGATATGACGGAAACTAGGGCGGCAAGAGTGGAACAAAACACTAGGCGAGAGGCCGAGCCTTCCACCCTTTACCAATTATATAGATGCATTAAGATAACTAGATAATATAAGGATATCCCAACAAGTAAATAATGTTCCAACAAGGAACAGTCTCCAATCTTCACCTGCAACTAGCAATGCTATAAGAGGGGCTGAGCAAAGCGGTAACATAGCCAATCAACGGTTTGCTAGGACATGGTGGGTTAGAGGCTGAACGTGGCAATTTGGGAGGCATGATAAGGAAGTGGTAGGCATCATAGCATAGGCATAGCAAAAGAGCGAGCATCTAGCAAAGCAAAGATAGTAGTGATTTCGAGGGTATGATCATCTTGCCTGCAAAGTTGTTAGAGTTGACTGGATCCTCGAAAGCAAACTCAACGGGCTCCTCGTTAGCAAACTCGTCTCCCGGCTCTACCCAAACAAGACAAACAAGCAAACAGAACACAATCAACCACGTCCAAAGCTCAAACAATATGATGCAAAGATGATATGCTATGTGGGATGCGTTGCGGGATGCATATGCGAGATGTGACAAGGGATACATGAACCTGCCCTCAACTTGGAAATCCAAGTGTGCCACTGGAAAGATGAGATGAAATCTCTTGAAAACGATATAAAGAACGCCGGAATCGGAGTTACGGTTTGGAAATGGCAAGCAATTCAAATATGACACTTGTCTGCGATTTACAGCAAGTAGCCATCTAAATGTAATGAGATGAACAAGCTACAGCACCCAAACATGGCATCAAAATACATGGCAGGGATGCATACATGATGCTTAACAAAAGTCTAGCACTGAGCTACGGCCAAATCATCAATTAACAGGTTCAAACAAGCATGGAAAAAATGCATTTGACAAACAGATTTCAGACTTAGTGAAATTAACACTTGTCTGGAATTTCAGATCAGATAGCACTCTTCGGAGCATGAAAACTATATGCTACAGGACCTGAACATGGCAAAGTAAAGCATGGCATGGAGCTACTCAAAGAGCTTAACAAAAGTCCCTTAGTGGCATTGAGCCAAAAGGGATCAGAAAATGCAATTGCAAGCATGTGAACATGGCAAAAACATAATTAGATCACAGACTTGGTGAAAACTGGAGCATGCTAAAACAGATATCAAGTAGGCATGTTTACGAGCTCAATGCACTCACCATAGAACAAGACATGACAATCTAAGCATACACCCATCAAGAATACACAAAATACAAGGTAGACATGGCAAGAACAATAACATAGCATGCACGGATCAACTACAACACCATCGGCAAAATCGCTAACAAGTAGACAACGGATCAACTACAACATCATCGGCAAAATCGCTAACAAGTAGACAATCTGCCCAGATTCACGAAATGACAAAAGTAGAGCTCGATTGAATCAAGCTAGGCTGCTCCATAATTGCAAACAAAGACATGGATGGATAGAGCACTACAATATTAACAAAACATCCTTACTGATCATCCTCCAAAGAGGCACGGATCACTAGGAAACAACATGAACATATGGCCATATGAGATAAACAGTCCAAGGACATGGTGGAAATGCCAAGTCCCTGAAATCAGCATTAACAAATGCCTCACTTTGCAAGCTTGTTCTAGTCACCACACACATCACAAAAATACATGGGTTGCACCTCTGGAAATATGGCAAAACCCTTAACAAAACATATGTAGAGCTCAAGGGCATATCACGCACACAATAAACATGGCAAAAATGACAAATAGCTAAATGGAGCTGCATATCTGACAATTATCTCAAGTAGCACTCTTCTAACAGCATTTCGGTCATCAAGATGAACTCAAATGAAAATGATGCAATGAGATTAAATGATGTACTCTCTGAGACGAACATTTTGATATGCTATGCGCCCAAAACGGAGCTACAGATGAGGAGTTACGGCACGATGAACAAGAGCAAATGAATTAGGGTTAGGGAAAAAGTCAACCCTCGTTTTGGATCTCAGATCCAGATCCACTGTAGCAGCGGCACGAACTCCGAGGATGGCCGGACTACTCGCCGGCGTTGGAGTCAGCCGACGGAGGAGGAGGTAGGCGCGGGGGTGGGGATGGGCGGAGTGGCCGTGGTGCTCGCCGGCGTTGGCGCGGGGTCGGACGGCGTTGGTGGCGGCTGGCGGCGCCCGGGCGCCTCGGGCGGCCGGAGTTCGTGAAGGGCGGCGGCGGCGCGGCTCCCGGTGGCCGGAGCCGGCGAAGGAGGCGGCGGGCGCTCGGGTGCGCTGCTCTGGGCCGCGGGGGCCCTACGCGGGCCGGGCAGGCCGCGCGCGGCTGAGGCGGCGATGTGGGCGCGGCTCGCCATGTGGCGCACTGCGGTTGGGGTGGCGGCGATGTCCAGTGGCGGGTCGGACGTGTCCGGCGGTGGCGATTAGAATTTTAGGGTTTTCGGGGGAGAAGAAGATCCGGATTCAGAGGGGTTCTATTTATAGGCATAGAGGGAGCTAGCTGCGTCCAAATGAGGTGCGGTTTTCGGCCACGCGATCGTGATCGAACGCTCTAGATGATGGAGAAGGTTTTGGTGGGTTTTGGGCCAAATTGGAAGGGTGTTGGGCTGCAACACACACGAGGCCTTTTCGGTCCCTCGGTTAACCATTGGAGTATCAAACGAAATCCAAATGATACGAAACTTGACAAGCGGTCTACCGGTTGTAAACCAAGGCTGCTTAGCAAGTCCCGGTCCAATCTGGAAATGTTTAATCTCCACACACGAAAGAAAGGTAGAAATGACCATCGGAGGAGAACGAAGCGCCGGAATGCAAAACGGACAACGGAGAAAATGCTCGAATGCATGAGATGAACACGTATGCAAATGCAATGCACATGATGACATGATATGAGATGCAAGACAACGACAACAACACACGGAGACAAAAACCCGAACCCGAGAAAATAAAATAACTTAAGGACGGAAATGGCAAGAGTTGGAATACATATTGGGAAAGTCATATCCGGGGTGTTACACATCCCCTCTCATATTGATATTGCAGGTGTGCCCTCCGTTTGTCTAGCAAGCCTCTCCTAGACTCCCACCATTTGTTAGAAGAAACACTCAACTACCACTCCCTCCAACACTCTAGCTCTGTCTCTCTCCCATCCTTATTCCTCTCCTACACATATGCAAGGATGCCGATCGATCTCCCTTAATACATAAGGTAGGCCACTCTCCTCCCCACACATATACCAGCCATTATACCTCTATACTTGACGTGGGTTGTAGGTAGTCGAGCGTTGTAGGTCTCCCCCCACTACACACTGATAGTCGAGCGTTGTAGGTAGGTATCCATGCCAGACAGACAAACTACACCCGTCCCCTCTCACGTTCCAGTAGGCCAGCCACTCTATATCTTTGACGTGGGCACACACAAATTCGATGGCACTCTTTATTGATCACACGCGCGCACACACACATCATCCCTCTCTTCGATTCTACGGATACCTCAAGCCGATGATACCTCCACTATCTTCTCGTGGATCGCCCCCCTATATATATGATATATCTAGGACTTTATTTCACACACATTGCATATGTTACATTTTTTGATTGACCCTCCCCCCAAAAAAACATTCTTGAACCCACACACTACATCTCTCTACATTTGTATCTCTCTCACACAACCCCACGTAGGCGGTGTACGTACACGAAGAGAATAGGTGCACGTACTCACGCTTCGTGCCCAGCCACACCCGCGTGGGTACATGGTGGAGCTCATTTCTATATGAAAATGGCAGCCCCCGTGCTAATTTGAACGCGTGTAAAGGTTGTTTACCTACGGAGGTTGTGTACCACGCGTGCACGAAACAAAGTTTGACTTGATGCATTGGCGCGCTATTTTTAAATAAAGTTATATCTCTCAATGGCACGTACACAGAATATGAAACGTTTTTTATGGAGAAAAAGGTAGTCCGCTCCACTATATACAATGGAGCCTGCCTGCCTGGGCTTGTCTCTCTTCAGAGTATCTCACACAAGGCAGCGATGGCCTCTCTCTCCCATCGTTGGTCACTGATCCGGCGACATACTGTCCGCCGGTGGAAAGGGAGGATGTGCATCGTTTCTCCGTTCAATGGCGCCGAGGCAGCACGTCCCGATCTGCGGTACCGGCCGTTCTCTCTGATGAAGCTCCGGCGCGGTAGGGCCTACGCCACCTGCTCGCTGCCGCAGTATGGGCAGACCCCGACCGCCGCCGCTCACCTAGTTACACCCTGATGATATGTCTCCAACGTATCTATAATTTTTGATTGTTCCATTCTATTATATTATCAACGTTGGATGTTTTATATGCATTTATATGCTATTTTATATGATTTTTGGGACTAACCTATTAACCTAGAGCCTAGTGGTAGTTTCTGTTATTTCGTTGTTTCTAAGTATCTCACAAAAAGAAAACCAAACGGAGTCCAATTGACCTGAAACTTCACGGAACTTATTTTTGGACCAGAAGAAGGCCATGAAGTAAAAGAATTGGGCCAGAAGAGTCTCGGGCTGCCCACGAGGGTGGGGGGCGCTCCCCCTACCCCGTGGACAGCCCAGAGACCCCCTGCCTTGTTCCCGACTCCAACACCTCTTATATAACCCAAAACTTCCAGAAAGAAACCTAGATCGGGAGTTCCATCGCCAGAAGCCTCCATAGCCACCGAAAACCAATCTAGACCCATTCTGACACCCTGCCGGAGGGGGGAGTCCCTCTCCGGTGGCTATCTTCATCATCCCGGCGCTCTTCATGACGAGGAGGGAGTACTTCTCCCTCGGGGATAAGGGTAGGTACCGGTAGCTATGTGTTTGATCTCTCTCTCTCTCTCTCTCTCTCTCTCTCTCTCGTGTTCTTGAGTCGGCACGATCTTGATGTATCGCCAGCTTTGCTATTATATTTGGATCTTATGATGTTTCTCCCCCTCTACTCTCTTGTAATGGATTGAGTTTTCCCTTTGAAGTTATCTTATCGGATTGAGTCTTTAAGGATTTGAGAGCACTTTATGTATGTCTTGCATGTGCTTATCTGTGGTGACAAGGGATATCACGTGATCCACTTGATGTATGTTTTGGTGATCAATTTGCGAGTTTTGTGACCTCATGAACTTATGCATAGGAGTTGGCACACGTTTTTGTCTTGACTCTCCGATAGAGACTTTGGGGCACTCTTTGAAGTTCTTTGTGTTGGTTGAATAGATGAATATGAGATTGTGTGATGCATATTGTATAATCATACCCACAGAGAGGTGACATTGGAGTATCTAGGTGACATTAGGGTTTTGGTTGATTTGCGTCCTAAGGTGTTATTTTACTACGAACTCTAGGGTTGTTTGTCACTCTTATAGGAATAGCCCAATAGATTGATCGGAAAGAATACCTTTGAGGTGGTTTCGTACCCTACCATAATCTCTTCGTTCGTTCTCTGCTATTAGTGACTTTGGAGTGACTCTTTGTTGCATGTTGAGGGATACTTATATGATCCAGTTATGTTATTATTGTTGAGAGAACTTGCACTAGTGAAAGTATGAACCCTAGGCCTTGTTTCCTATCATTGCAATACCGTTTGTGCTCACTTTTATCATTAGTTACCTTGCTGTTTTATATTTTCAGATTAGAAAAACCTTTATCTACCATCCATATTGCAATTCTATCACCATCTCTTCGCCGAACTAGTGCACCTATACAATTTACCATTGTATTGGGTGTGTTGGGGACACAAGAGACTCTTTGTTATTTGGTTGTTGGGTTATTTGACAGAGACCATCTTCATCCTACGCCTCCCACAGATTGATAAACCTTAGGTCATCCACTTGAGGGAAATTTTCTATTATCCTACAAACCTCTGCACTTGGAGGCCCAACAACGTCTACAAGAAGAAGGTTGTGTAGTAGACATCAAGCTCTTTTCGGGCGCCATTCCAAGGAGGTTAGCGCTTGAAGGTATATCTTTAGATCTTGCAATCAGATCTTTTAGTTTCTTGTTTTATCACTAGTTTAGTCTATAAAAGAAAACTACAAGAAATGGAATTAAGGTTGCCTCATATGCTTCATCTTTTTAATGTCTTTTGTGAAAATAAGGATTCCGATAAATGTGCCAAAGTGTTAGAAGAAGAATGTATTAGAATATTTGGCACTAAATCTTTGGATGATGAGCATGATTGCAATGTTGTTAGTATGAATTGTTTGAATATCCATGATGGTAATGATATGCAAAGCCACAATCTTGGGGATGCTATGTTTGATGAAGATGATATGTTTTGTCCCCCAAGTTTTGATGAGCAAATTTATTATGATGATCGCATGCCTCCTATTTATGATGATTATATTCATGAAAGTGGGTTTGGAAGAGTGTCAACTTTAGGAAGTAATAATTCCACTATTTTGGAGGATGTTAAATCTTATTGTGATAATTATAAAAGTGGATTTTGAGAGGTCATGACTTTATTTAGTAATGATTCCACTATTTCGAAAGAGGTTCCAATTGATTATGAGTACAAAGTTGCTACCTACGATGATTATTGTGATGACTTGTATGCTATTAAGAATAATGATAACCATGAAACTTGTCATCATGATATTATTTTTCAATTGGATTATGCCTCACATGGTAATTATTTTGTTGAGTTTGCTCCCACTACTATTCATGAGAAGAAATTTGCTTATGTGGAGAATAATAAAAATACTATGCTTGTAGATCATGAAAAGAATGCCTTATATGATGGTTATATTGTTGAGTCATTCATGATGCCACTGAAAATTATTATGAGGGATGAACATATGCTTTTAGGAATTGCAATAATATCAAGTTTCCTCTCTATGTGCTCAAAATCTTGAAGTTATGCTTGTTTTGCTTTCCTATGCAAGTTGATTCTTGTTCCCATAAGTTGTTTGCTCAAAAAATCCATATGCATAGTAAGTGGTTAGAGTTAAATATGTTAGTCATATTTTTCATGATGCTCTCTTTATGTTTCAATTCCTATCTTTTATGTGAGCATCATTGAAATCATCATGCCTAGCTAGGGGTGTTAAACGATAGCGCTTGTTGGGAGGCAACCCAATTTTTATTTTTGTTCCTTGCTTTTTGTTCCTGTTTAGTAATAAATAATTGATATATCCTATTTTAGATGTGGTTTTATGTTTTATTTAGTGTTTGTGCCAAGTAGAACCTTTGGGAAGACTTGGGGAAAGTCTTTGCGATCTTGCTGTAAAAAATAGAAACTTTAGCGCTCACGAGATTGGCTGCTATGTTTTACTGGAGAGCATGATTAGGCTCATTCTTTTTGCAGATGATTAATAGAAAAATTTCTCACGTCCAGAAATTTATTTTGGAATTTTTGGGGTACCATAAGTATACGTTTGATCCAGATTACTACAGGCTGTTCTGTTTTTTGACAGATTATGTTTTCTATGTGTTGTTTGCTTATTTTGATGAATCTATGAGTAGCATCGGAGGGTATGAACCATAGAGAAGTTGGAATACAGTAGATATTACACCAATATGAATTTAGAATGAGTTCACAACAGTACCTAAGTGGTGATTTATTTTCTTATACTAACGGAGATTACGAGTTTTCTGTTAAGTTTTGTGTTGTGAAGTTTTCAAGTTTTGGGTAAAGATTCGATGGACTATATTATAAGGAGTGGCAAGAGCCTAAGCTTGGGGATACCCAAGGCACCCCAAGGTAATATTCAAGTACAACCAAGAGCCTAAGCTTGGGGATTCCCCAGAAGGCATCCCCTCTTTCGTCTTCGTTCATCGGTAACTTTACTTGGAGCTATATTTTTATTCACCACATGATATGTGTTTTGCTTGGAGCGTTATTTTATTTGCTTTCGTTTTACTTGCTGTTTCAATAAAATACCAAGATCTGAAATTATTAAATGTTAGAGAGTCTTCACATAGTTGCATAATTATTCAACTACTCATTGATCTTCACTTATATCTTTCGGAGTAGTTTATCAATTGCTCTAGTGCTTCACTTATATCTTTCTAGAGCATGGTGGTGGTTTTATTTTATAGAAATAATTGATATCTCATGCTTCACTTATATCATTTTGAGAGTCCTTTAGAACAGCATGGTAATTTACTTTGGTTATAAATTTTAAATGCTAAGAGAAGTTGGATGCTTGATAGTTGTTTTGAGATATAAAGGTGGTAATATTAGAGGTGTGCTAGTTGAGTAATTGTGAAATTGATGAATACTTGTGCTGAAGTTGGCAAGTCCCGTACCATGCACGTACGGTAAACGTTGTGTGACAAATTTGAAGCATGGGGTGTTCTTTGATTGCTTTCCTTATGAGTGGCGTTCGGGGACAAGTGATGGTCTTTTCCTACCAATCTATCCCCCTAGGAGCATGTGCGTAGTGCTTGGTTATGATGACTTGTAGATTTTTGCAATAAGTATGTGAGTTCTTTATGACTAATGTTGAATCCATGGATTATACGCACTCTCACCCTTCCATCATTGCTAGCCTCTTCGGTGCCGTGCATTGCCCTTTCTCACCTGGAGAGTTGGTGCAAACCTCGCCGGTGCATCCAAACCCCGTGATATGATACGCTCTATCACTCATAAGCCTCCTTATATCTTCCTCAAAACAACCACCATACCTACCTATTACGGCTACCTATTATGGCATTTCCATAGCCATTCCAAGATATATTGCCATGCAACTTTCCACCGTTCCATTTATTATGACACGCATCATCATTGTCATATTGCTTTGCATGATCATGTAGTTGACATTGTATTTGTGGCAAAGCCACCATGCTTATTTTTTCATACATGTCACTCTTGATTCATCGCAATCCCAGTACACCGTCGGAGACATTCACATAGAGTCATATTTTGTTATAAGTATCGAATTGTAATTCTTGAGTTGTAAGTAAATAAAAGTGTGATGATCATCATTAAAGCATTGTCCCATGTGAGGAAAGGATGATGGAGACTATGATTCCCCCACAAGTCGGGATGAGACTCGGGGCGAAAAATTAAAAAAAAGAGGCCATAAAAAAAGGCCCAAACAAAAAAGGGAGAGAAAAAGAGAGAAGGGACAATGTTACTATCATTTTTCCATACTTGTGCTTCAAAGTAGCACCATGATCTTCATGATAGAGAGTCTCTTATTTTGTCACCTTCATATACTAGTGGGAATTTTTCATTATAGAACTTGGCTTGTATATTCCAATGATGGGCTTCCTAAAATGCCCTAGGTCTTCATGAGTAAGCAAGTTGGATGCACACCCACTTAGTTTCTTTGATGAGCTTTCATATATTTATAGCTCTAGTGCATCTGTTGCATGGCAATCCCTACTCCTTGCATTGACATCAATCGGTGGGCATCTCCATAGCCCATTGATTAGCCGCGTCAATGTGAGACTTTCTCCCTTTTTGCTTCTCACACAACCTCAATCATCATATTCCATTCCACCCATAGTGCTATGTCCATGGCTCGCACTCATATATTGCGTAAAAGTTGAAAGAGTTTGAAAAGGCTAAGTATGAAACAATTGCTTGGCTTGTCATCGGGGTTGTGCATGATGAGAGCATTTTGTGTGACAAAAATGAAGCATGGCCAAACTATATGATTTTGTAGGGATAAGTTTTCTTTGGCTATGTTATTTTGATAAGACATAATTGCTTGATTAGCATACTTGGAGTATTACTATTTTTATGTCAACAATAAACTTTTATCTTGAATCTATCGGATTTGAACATTCATGCCACAATAGAGAAAAATACATTGAAGAACATGCTAGAAATCATTCCACATCAAAAATTCTGTTTTTATCATTTACCTACTCGAGGACGAGCAGGAATTAAGGCTGGGGATGCTTGATACGTCTCCAACGTATCTATAATTTTTTATAGTTCCATGTTATTATATTATCAACCTTGGATGTTTTATATGCATTTATACGCTATTTTATATGATTTTTGGGACTAACCTATTACCCTGGAGCCCAATGCCAGTTTTTGTTTTTTTCTTGTTTTTGACTATCGCAGAAAAGGAAAACCAAACGGAGTCCAATTGACCTGAAACTTCATGGAACTTATTTTTGGACCAGAAGAAGGCCAGGAAGTAAAAGAAATGGGCCAGAAGAGTCCCGGGCTGCCCACGAGGGTGTGTGTGGGGGGGGTGTGCCCACCTCCCCTTGGCGCGCCCCTGCCTCTTGGACAGCCCGAAGACCCCCATGCCTCGTGGACAGCCCGGAGACCCCCTGCCTTGTTCCCGACTCCAACACCTCTTATATAACCCAAAACTTCTAGAAAGAAACCTAGATCACGAGTTCCGCTGCCATAAGCCTCTGCAGCCACCGAAAACAAATCTAGACCCATTCCGGCACCCTGCCGGAGGGGGGGAATCCCTCTCCGGTGGCCATCTTCATCATCCCGGCGCTCTCCATGACGAGGAGGGAGTAGTTCTCCCTCGGGGCTGAGGGTATGTACCAGTAGCTATGTGTTTGATCTCTCTCTCTCTCTCTCTCTCTCTCTCTCTCGTGTTCTTGAGTCGGCACGATCTTGATGTATCGTCAGCTTTGCTATTATATTTGGATCTTATGATGTTTCGCCCCCTCTACTCTCTTGTAATGGATTGAGTTTTCCCGTTGAAGTTATCTTATCGGATTGAGTCTTTAAGGATTTGAGAACACTTGATGTATGTCTTGCATGTGCTTATCTGTGGTGACAATGGGATATCACGTGATCCACTTGATGTATGTTTTGGTGATCAACTTGCGAGTTCCGTGACCTCGTGAACTTATGTATAGGGGTTGGCGCACGTTTTCGTCTTGACTCTCTGGTAGAGACTTTGGGGCACTCTTTGAAGTTATTTTTGTTGGTTGAATAGATGAATCTGAGATTGTGTGATGCATATCGTATAATCATTCACATGGATACTTGAGGTGACATTGGAGTATCTAGGTGACATTAGGGTTTTGGTTGATTTGTGTCGTAAGGTTTTATTTTACTACGAACTCCAGGGATGTTTGTGACACTTATAGGAATAGCCCCACGGATTGATCGGAAAGAATAACTTTGAGGTGGTTTCGTACCCTACCATAATCTCTTCGTTCGTTCTCCGCTATTAGTGACTTTGGAGTGACTCTTTGTTGCATGTTGAGGAGTAATTATATGATCCAGTTATGTTATTATTTTTGAGAGAACATGCACTAGTGAAAGTATGAACCCTAGGCCTTGTTTCCTAGCATTGCAATACCGTTTGTGCTCACTTTTATCATTAGTTACCTTTCTGTTTTTATATTTTCATATTACAAAAACCTTTATCTACCATCCATATTGCACTTGTATCACCATATCTTCGCCGAACTAGTGCACCTATACAATTTACCATTGTATTGGGTGTGTTGGGGACACAAGACACTCTTTGTTATTTGGTTGCAGGGTTGTTTGAGAGAGACCATCTTCATCCTATGCCTCCCACGGATTGATAAACCTTAGGTCTTCCACTTGAGGGAAATTGGCTACTGTCCTACAAACCTCTGCACTTGGAGGCCCAACAACATCTACAAGAAGATGTAGTAGACATCACCCGACGACCCCCAGGTATCCCCTCCGGCCTTGCTCCAATACCTGTCTTCCCACATCGCTGCATGTGGAAGATCTAGCATGTGGATCTTCCATAGTTCTTTGCCCAAAATGTAGCTCGTCCGGCGTACTTTCCATATTGCAATCTCGTCCTCACACCATTTCAGACAAACACAACCGTGTTGTTATCTTCCCTTAGGACAAGGAATATGCTTATTTTTTGTCGTTGTATGTGTCATCAACTATTATTGACCAGTAATTGTTTCCTTTCTACCTCTTTTTTGCAAACAAGGCTATCCATTTCACCTTGTTGCTATTGCGACGTTTTGGTGAACTGCACAAATCACTTTTTTCTTAAGAGTGTTTTGTGCAGTTGTACTAAAATGTCACACAGGCAACGTCTCTACATTTCAGTGCGACTGCACAAAGGGAGATTGATTATGCTCTATCCTCCTCATCCAACTCCGAGCCTAATCTTCTCCAACTATTTGCTCAATCTTCTGCAACTAGTTAGTCTTAAGATAGACTGCAAAGGTGACCAGCTTCTATTTGTGTGTTTATTGTTTCATCAACAGTCCTCTATTATCGTAATCACACTTAATATCTTTGGAACAAGGACGCTCGGTTCTATTTTAGTGGAACTGCACAAAATGAACGGAATGTTGCATGCTCCAGACAGCTACTTTTTCCTCCAACATGCCTTGTTGATTTAGACAGAGCTGGGGGGACGTTGCTGCCAATGAAAGCATTTATCAATTTTAATTTAACACCTTCTAACAACTTTGTCTTCAGTTGTGATGTAAATATTGGCTCTGATCGGCTAATCATTGAGATGCATTAGCAAGGAAGTTAGTTTTTTATTGTTTTCGAAAGAGCATCGATGGCAAGACACACGAAACAAAAGCTGAAAGCTCATAGCATTGTACAATTTCATGTCACTGGAACATTATTTGTATAGTACGTCAATTATGTAAACAAAATGCTGGAAGCTTGGTAGCATTGCCAAAAGCCTCTTCAGCATCCGGGTCCATGTGCCATGCACGAAATTATACTCCTCCGTTCCTAAATATTTGTCTTTTTACAAATTTCAAATGGGCATATTTTAGAGTGTAGATTCACTCATTTTGCTTCGTATGTAGTCACTCTTTGAAATCTCTAGAAAGACAAATATTCTGGAGTATATTTAAGAACTGAGGGAGTAGTGCACAACCACATGAGAGACTTAGCCCGGTCGTTGCGCCGCATTAATAGTGAGTAATGAGCAGTCAAATCATAAGCCCCACCTTTCCCACTATAAGTTGCTCGGAAGAAGCAACCATCAATATGCTCTTCTTTGAATCTGCTCATACTACTCCATCCGTCACTATTTATAGAGCGCGTTTAAAAAAACTCTGGGACCAAGGCGACTAGCGATCGGCCTGAAAAATAGCATTGGTAGTTATAGCATGGTGTCTATTACTAGAGGAAATAATGAGTACACACATGCATGCAGTGCTTCCACCCCGGGTACACACATGCATGCACTTACTCCACTCCGTAGTACCCCATCTGTTCCCAAATATAAGTATTTTTAGATATTCCAACAAGTGACTACATACAAAGCAAAATGGTGAATCTAGACTTTAAAATATGTCTACATACATCCGTATGTTGTAGTCCATTTGAATCTCTAAAAAGACTTATATTTAGGAACGGAGGGAGTACATCGAGAGAAAATTGTGGACTTGATTGCGGTTATCATGCCCTAATTAATTGAGCATTACACTAAACGCGTCTAAAGTTTCTATGGTGGTGGAAATGCATTGAGAGAAATGCATCAGAATGAAGCGCACCCTGTAAATTGTGATGGAGGGAGGAGTAGTATGAAGGTGCAAAACCAAGTACGTGTATGGCCAGTCGGTCAATGCACCTCCTCTTGGCATATCACTGATATGTGGGACTGGAGTGTGAGCAAACCGATCTCAATTGACAGCAAAATGGCCTACCCGCCGTTCCTTGAGAGAGACGAGGAGCGAGAATAGACAAACGGGCTCGCACGGAGGCCAAGATATATTCGAGCATGGTTGATCGATATCATCATTACATGTTCGATGTTTTTTATACTATACTATTGGGTTGCCGTTTTCCGCCCTTCTCCCGAATAAATGTGTACTTTATCAGAGATTAAAATAAACTAAGAGTACAGACGCTCGAGCATGCATTCATAGTATTAGTACTACTCATACTACTAAACCTTGCGCTTGGCTCTTCGCCTCTTCGTGAAGTCGAACAATGATGGTACTCCGCATGTTGGGTACTACAGTGTATGCCTCCGGCAATCTGACACCGAATGAACTGATGCATGTCCATCGCCTGGGCGAGGGTAGGTTGCATTAGTCAAAAGGCGTATGCGAGCTTCACCTTGTCCTGCAAGCTTCTCCTCATTCTGCGAGTTGACGGGACACACCAAAAGGTAGTGCCAGTCCATATTCCCTCCTTTCCGATTAATATGGCTTAATCAATTTTGCGGGTAAATGAGAGAGATTTATTCATATATAAGCATTCTTAGGACGATCAGTCAAGAGACTGGTCACTAGGAAGCGAGGTACCCCAGAAAAAAAGAAGAAGGAAGCAAGGTGTTTAATAAAGCCAGCACTCAGACACATTCAAAGTGCAGCAAGCATGGTTCACACAAAGATCCGCTGCAAAGTTTGCTGACCTGTTTACATGTTGAATAACAAAAAAAGAGGAAATATTACCGAGCTTTACTATTTGTAACAGGATATGAGCCAGAATTAAGCAAGAAATGTGGCGAGTGTTCCATGCAATTAACTTCCATTATCACATGCGAGAACCCTCGAAGAGAACCAAATGTGTTGGAGATTGCTTTATCACATTTTTAAGACATAATAAGAGTGCAGACGCTCCTCCATCTAGTTCCTAGTAGTATAATACATACCTCTATAGTAGTAGTAGTAGTACTAGTAAACTTTGCGCTTGGCTGTTCGTCTCTTCAGGAAGTCGAACAATAATAGTACTACTATAGTGTATGCTTCTGGCAATCTGACACCGAATTAACTGTTTCACGTCCACCGCCTGAGCGAGGGAGAGCTTGCATTAGTCAAAAGTTTCTCCTTGTCTTGCGAGCCATCGCGCGCAAGCTTCTCCCGTCCTGCAAGCTTCTCCTCGTTCGGCAAGTTGACGGTATATATATATATATATATATACATATATATATTCTGGTGTTTATACGGTCACTACCTCACCCTGGTTGAGTATGTGTGTGCATGCACATGTAGGTTGAGTACTTGAGCTTGACCGTGTGTGTTCCATCGTGTGCTCAGACATGCATGCATTAGGGCATCGCGCGCGTTTTTGCATCCATGTGTATGTGTGACTGTTGCATGCATGCACGAGGTTGTAGTCCCTCACATTCACATGTTCATAAGTTAATGCTTTGAAAAACGTTGCATGCAAGGTTTAATCATTCGTTGTTCATGCATGCATTCCTGATATTAATACGTTGGTAAAGACAATTTCTTGAGGAAACATAACCCATGAATTGAGTACAAAGGGGACTAATAAGCCAGGATGGAGGGAGTACCAGTAGTGAACAAGAATGAGGGAGTAGGTACTAGTAGTATAGTATTACGTAACAACGTGCAGTAAAATTCCTGGATGCACATCATGTCTATGTGTCATGCAAGAAAATAGAGATAAGTACAAGTGAGATTCAAGAATGGTCATACACGTAGGGGGAGTATGTGTAGGGGCCACTAAGGAGCAGTCAAATCACACAGTAAGTTATTCGGAAGAAGCGACCATCATTTCACTCTTCAATGACACGTACGCAATATAAAATTGTTGATATGGAGAGAAAAAGAAAATTACGCTATATACACTATCAGGAGCCTAAGCTACAAGCCTGCTTGCTTGGGTTGCTCTCTTCACAAGCATAGAATGACGTGGCCACACCGCTGGTCACATATCCGGCCTGATACCACCGCTGGGGGAAGGGAACACATCGGCGAGGGAGAAAACCCACAGTCGGTGTGTCCCAACCGCCCTTCTAGCTACAATCCGACGTCCAAGGTAGCAGTACATCTTCCTTTTTGAGCCGACTTGCTCCACTGCCACAGCTCCCCACGTAGCTCCATCTCCATGTCGATCTTTCTCTACTTCTATCGGCTTCTATTTGTGATGAGTTTATGTCTCATGAACTAGTTCCAGTACTATTATTCTAATCACACTTCTTCGATATCTTTGCCATCACGGATGCTCAGCTCGATTTTAGTGGAACTGCACAAAAGCATCGTATGATCCGAGGGTGCCAGCTGTCTTTCCTTCGACCGGTTCTACCTAGCCAGGAAATTAAATCCTGTTTGGGGTTTAAGTCGTAGTGACCCCATCAGTAGTTTTTCTTTTGTACACGCTCTCACAACTTTTGTCTTTAGTTGTGAAGTAAAAATTGGTTATGATCTATGAATCATTGAGATGCATCAGCATGTGTGTTAGTTTTCCTTTGTATTTGATGGAATGTTGTAACGGGGCAACCTTGGAGTCAGAATGAAAATGGAGTGGAAAGTTTCCGTTTTCCGGAGAAAAAATGGAAACGGAGAGAAACCAACGTTTCATTTTGTTGGATCACGCCATCAAGCAAAACCAACGTTTAAATCACGTCTGTCATGTTCGTGTCTCACCCTCCTCCACGGCTCCACCCCACACGGTCGCTCGACATGCCACTCACCGCAAACTGAGTATACGATAACTTTCTCGCCTACGTGTTGATGGATCGCGCCATGGAGTACTAGAACTACTAGAAGAGATTGACGAGCTGGGGGAGGACACCTAGCTGTAGCACGGACTCCCAAGAACTTTTTACATGCATGTTGTGGCTGGTTATTGCGACCTTTGAACGCGGAGCAGTCGCGTGCACCGGGAAGTGGTGCGGGCGACGCTCTCTCAGTCGGCGTGCCGCTTCAATGCCGGCGCCAGTGAGAGGTCGCGTCCGCTCTGGCCGGGCATGAATGCGGCACTGACCATTTCGGGCGGGAAGCACGCGCGGGTGATGAAGAGGGTTCGGGTTGGTCAGGAGCGGGCGTGGCAGCGGCCCAGACACCCACAAACAAGAGATGATGTACGTTAATATTGCTGCGTATATAATTAACAATGTAAATAATGTGCCAGTTGGACAAATATGATTGGAGATGGAGATGGAGATAGAATTTTACGTAAACACGGATATGCATGTCTATGTGTGTGCGCGCGACGACTCTCGCGACCTGGAAGCGGGGGTGTGGGAGTCCTGGATTAGGGGGTCTCCGGACAGCCGGACTATCTCCATTGGCCAGACTGTTAGACTATGAAGATACAAGATTGAATACTTCGTCTCGTGTACAGATGGGACTCTACTTGGCATGGAAGGCAAGCTAGGCAATACGTATATGGATATCTCCTCCTTTGTAACCGACCTTGTGTAACCCTAACCCTCTCGGGTGTCTATATAAACCGAAGGGTTTTAGTCCGTAGGATATACAATCACAACATACAATCATACCATAGGCTAGCTCCTAGGGTTTAGCCTCTCTGATCTCATGGTAGATCTACTCTTGTAACACCCATATCTTCAATATTAATCAAGCAGGACGTAGGGTTTTACCTCCATCAAGAGGGCCCGAACCAGGGTAAAACTTCGTGTCCCTTGCCTCCTGTTACCATCCGGCCTAGACGCACAGTTCGGGACCCCCTACCCGAGATCCGCCGGTTTTGACACTGACATTGGTGCTTTCATTGAGAGTTCCTCTGTGTCGTCGCCATTAGGCTTGATGGCTTCTACTATCATCGATAGCGATGCGGTCCAGGGTGACACTTTTCTCCCCGGACAGATGTTCGTATTCGGCGGCTTTGCACTGCGGGCTAATTTGCTTGGCCATCTGGAGCAGATTGAAAGCTACACCCCTGGCCATCAGGTCATATTTGGAAGTTTGAACTACACGACCGACATCCGCGGAGACTTGATCTTTGACGGATTCGAGCCGCAGTTGGGCGCGCCCCACTGTCGCGTTGGTATGACCTAGCTCTACCGCCGACAGTACCCCAGAAGCCGCGCCCGCATCAGCTCTGACCCTTAGTTCGGAGCCAACTGCGCCAATCGAGGACGGGTGGTTAGACACCGCCTCAGGGGTTGCAGTCTCAATGGCGATCAAGCCGAATACCAGCATAAATCTCCGTGCAGCCCGTGACTCCAAGGTGCCGGACTCTCTTCCGGACCCCGAACCATCCGCACCCCTGCCAATCGTATCCGATTGGGCGCCGATCATGAAATTCACCGCCGCGGATATCTTTCAGCACTTGCCCTTCAGCAACATTCTGAATTCACTAAGGTCTCTCTCTCTTTGTCAGGAAAGCCCTGGCCGTATTATGGCCAATAGGATTGGGAGGTGGACGACGAAGAAATTCGATGCCCACCCGCCACCCACTAAATAGCCACTGTCGATGACTCAACCGACATCCTCGACTTCGACTCCGAAGACATCGACGGTATGGACAACGATGCGGGAGGCAAAGAGGAACCACCGCCCACAGGGCGCTGGACGTCCACTTCATCATATGACGTATACATGGTGGACACACCAAAAGACGACGAGGAATGGAAGGACGCACCGAAGGCTTATTTCCTCGAGAAGCAGTCAAAGCGGTGGCGCAAGCGCCGCCCCAAATCACGCCTCGCTAGAAATAACGATAACACAGACCCAACATTGGAGCAGGGCGTACCACTGCTGGACCACGGCAATACGGAGAATCAAACCGAACAAACCAATTCTGTCAAAGATAATAGTCCGAACGACACAACACTGGACAGGCACCCGGAGTAGCAGAGTGCCCGTCAAAGGCTTGTTGCCACCGCGAGGAGTCTGAAAAAGCAGCAGCAAAGGCTCAAGGCTGCGCAGGACACACTCCAAATCAGATGGAGTAAAGTAATCAACACAGCAGCGAAGTACGGCAACAATTGCCCCACCAAGAGATACCCAAAGCGGAAGTTGCTACCTGAATTCGATGAGGAGGCCTGAGACCCCTCACAGCCAAAAATCAAAACAGCCACCTGGCCGGATAGACGACCTCACGTCCAACATAGAGCGGCAAACAATTCCACCCACAAGACAATACGCGATTTACGCGAGGGCTTGCACCAAAAGGACAGCGCAACCAGATCCATCTATGGACCACGCAAGCGCGCCCCAGCATACGATATAACACAACAAACATCCGAACAACGCGGTACACCCAAATACAGGGGTGCCGCACACCCCCTATGTTTCACCGATGAGGTGCTGGATCATGGATTTCCAGAGGGATTCAAACCTGTAAACATAGAGGCATACGACGGAACAACAGACCCTGGGGTCTGGATTGAGGACTATATCCTCCACATCCATATGGCTCGAGGAGATGATCTCCACACCATCAAGTACTTACCACTCAAACTTAAAGGGCCAGCTCGTCATTGGCTTAAAGGCCTCCTCGAAAACTCCATTGGAAGCTGGGCAGAGCTTGAAGACGCTTTTCGGGCAAACTTTCAAGGGACTTATGTCCGACCTCCAGATGCGGATGATTTGACTCATATAACTCAACAGCCTGGAGAGTCAGCCCGAAAGCTTTGGAGCATGTTTCTTACTAAAAAGAACCAAATTGTCGACTGCCCGAACACCGAAGCCTTAGCATCTTTTAAGAACAGCGTCCGTGACGAATGGCTTGCCCGACACCTCGGCCAAGAAAACAATGGCAGCATTAACAAGCCTCATGACCCGCTTTTGCACGGGTGAAGACAACTGGCTAGCCCGATGCAGCTCCAGCGACCCCAGTACATCTGAAGTTAGAGATGGAAACAGGAAATCATGACACAACGGCAATAACAAACACCGGAATAAAAGAGACAGCATGAAGAGCACGGCAGTAAATGCCGGATTCAAAAGCTCTCGGCCAGGTCAGCAAAAGCCGCCCCTAAAGGCGCCAGAGACGAACTGTCCAGCCTACACAAAATTCTGGACCAAATATGTCAGGTCCATAGCACCCCTGGCAAACCAGCCAATCATACCCAGAGAGAATGTTGGGTCTTCAAGCAGTCCGGCAAGCTCAACACCGTACACAAGGGGTAGGATACACCAAGCGAAGATGAGGACGAGCCTCTCAAGGAAGACACTTGGGAACAAAAGAAATTTCCACCAGAAGTCAAAACAGTAAACGTGTTACACGTGATCAATGGCAGAAATAAAACGGCAGTCAGAGAAAAATACGCCCGAAAACCTATCACCGCGGAGTCCTGCCACTGGTCGTCTCAACCGATCACTTTTGACCATCGTGATTACTCAGCAAGTGTCCGACGTGCAGGATGGGCTGCCCTGGTATTAGACCCAATAATTGATGGATACCACTTCACATGAGTCCTGATGGACGGTGGCAGCAGTCTAAACGTGATATACCAGGATACAATCCGCGAAATGGGGATAGACCCAACAAAAATTTGCCATAGCAATATTACCTTTAAAGGAGTAACGCAGGCCCAGGGGCTCATTGCATGGGCTCCCTGCTACTAAAAGTTATATTCGTCTTCCCCGATAACTTCTGTAGTGAACATTTAACCTTCCACATTGCTCCGTTTCAAAGTGGCTATCAAGCACTACTCGAACGCGAAGCTTTCGCTCGCTTTAACGCAATACCACACTATGCTTCCCTCACACTCAAGATGCCCGGTCCGCATGGCATCATTACAGTGAACGGAAGTATTAAGCGATCTCTGCACGCCGAAGAGCGTGCGTCTGCCAAACTAAAAACGGCCTCACCAACTAAAGCATTTAGCAGGTCGTCACGACCTCAGACATGGTTAGATGAGTCCGGCGCAGCTATATGCAATTTTTACAGGATCAATGATCACACCCCTATTACAAATACAAGGGGCTCAACATGCGCAGACAAGCGGCAATTCTTACTTACCTTGAGTTATACATGATTTCTTTAAAAAACTATCTTTTTGCACGACATCTTTTTCACCTAAGCTCCTCTCTTTTACAGATAATCATCGTTCTACACCCGTCTAGGATACGGCACAACGGAGACACGGGCGCAGACGTGCAGCAGGGACCCGCTCCAAGGATTCTCTTTAGATTAAGACCATGTGTAAACCTTTTTTACTGTCTCTTGTTGATACATATCCACCGAATTCTCAGCACAATTGAGAAGGATGCTGGCATCTTGGCATGTGGCCACGTCAGAATAATGCATGTACCTGGACACAAGGGGCTTCTTATGAAGGGCACTATTTAGGCCCGGTTTATACCATAAAGACCGAATACCTTAGGGAGTGTTCAGCGTCGCGAGTTTGGCCTTATATGCATCAGCTCCGAATCATTGTCTTTGGTCAAATGTTGGGTTTGCCCGACTCCTATGTTTTGGTGTCTTATGTTCCGCTTTACCGGCTAAGGTAGCACCAGGAGAACTAATGCGATTGTGCCCTGGTTCATCCGGACGAGCACCTCAGTAGAGAAACCCGAAAACTGACTGTCATGATATAGCGTGAGACTGGTCAACCACTCGGTGACCTATCGGAATGTTATAATTCCTCCGCCTTAACGAAGGGCCGTTTCCTGGCCAGGCACATACGCATCCCGCGATCGGGAGAGTGCAGAGCCACCAGGGGCTATCTAGTAGCCCCACTGTCAAACTCCTATGGCTAAGTGAAAGTGTTAAAGCATTATAGTCCAGTTGCCTTGCTCGCTACGCTATCACCACCTTAATAGGACCAAGAAGTTGGGTTAAGTGTGAACACATGTTTTTTGCGAACACCCCCGCATCTTATGCGTGGGGGTTGAAGCCGACGGCTGCAATCTTTCAGGTTATACACAGGTATACATAAACGGCCGCACAGGAGGCATCATACTTCTTTCAGGCAAAAGTATAAAAATAACCTTCTAAAAAATTCATAAAAGCATTGTGCTTACAATGAAAATACATATCACTCAAACATAATATTTTTCGAGCACTGGGCCTCTATCAAACGAGCACCCTCGAGAACCTCCTCGAAATAGTGCTCGGCAGCCACCCGGCCTATGGCCGATCCCTGCGCCGCAACAGTGGTAGCGTCCATCTCCGCCCAGTATGCTTTAACACGGGCAAGGGCCATCCGCGAGCCTTCTATGCACGCCGACCTCTTCATCGCATTAATGCGTGGCGCCGCATCAAGGAACTGCTGCACTAAGCTAAAATAGTTGTTCCGCTTTGGTCTTTCCGGCCATAGCTGATCCACAACAGACTTCATGGCGAGTCCGGACAACCTAGTCAGTTCGGCCCATTCAGCTAACTGGTCAGTCAATGAAAGAGGACGCTCTAGAACGTGGAATTGCATCCAGAACAGCTTGTCCACTTCACGATTTGTCTGACCTTGGAATATCCCCAGCTTCCCACAGCTCCTCCTTCTTCGCTCTCATAGCAGAACGGGTGTCTTTGTCCGCCGCCACGGCCTTCTCAAGGTCCGTTGCCTTCGCTCGGTTTTCTTTTTCAAGGAACCGGCAACGGTCGGCAGTGTCTTTTAATTCTGCGGCCATCTTGGCCATCTTCTCCTGGCTCTCGCAATGTGCGGCCTTCTCGGCTTTCAACTCTTCGGCTGCCTTCAAAGCAGCCGCATTACTAATCCTCGCTTGTTCCTTGGCTCGGGCAAGTTCTGCCCGCCAGGCTTCCACGGTGGCAGCTCCATCTGCAGTCACAATATATTAAAGATACTGGCATTATGCTTCTCTTACTATGTGGCGTTCACCGGATAATAACACTTACCTTGTGCCTCGTCAAGCCTCTTGTTAACAAGCTCGATGTCGGCGTCTGCCGCATCCAGTTGCCATTTTAATTGGGCAAACTCACTAGTCCGGCTAGCCACTGGAGCTTCCACCACCTGCACATAGAGGCAGTTTGGTTATTGCCTGGGAATATGATCCTCTGTTCGCTGCCGTTCTCGACGACAACCAGAGTCTCAGGGGCTACTATCTACACAGGGCACACATAACATGTGCAGTACTATCACATATTATCTGAAATACCTCAAAGCCTGTCAATAGACTCATAAAGGCTTCATGTAATCCGCTTTCAGCGGACGAGATTCTCTCCATCACCGTACCCATCAGCGTACGGTGCTCTTCTGAGATGGCCGCTCGCCCCACCAACTCCCTCAGAACGTCCGACCGCACACCAGACAGTGCCGGACTCTTTCGTATGCTCTCTTCGGGAGCCGGACACTAGGACTTTGGCGGTCTACGAGATTATCTTCTGGCCTCACCGGATCCGGAGAGGCCCTCCACGACGACACTTCGGGGTCGCCCCTTCTGGAGCGGAGGTGTCCGGGGGAGGCGTTTTGCTCTCCATCATCTCTGGAAGAAGATCCCCCGAAGACGAGCTCATTTGAGAGGGGCTGAGGCCCGAACTGCAAGATATATGCGATGGTTATTTTCTTAGAGGAAAAAGATAGCATACCCTTACTATTAAAATATTTTGGATCACTTACGACTCGTTGGAGGGCTGATCCACCCGCGGACTCTGTGCGGCAAAAGCACCCCCCAAGGCAGGACCCTCCGTGGGAGACTTCTTCTCTCGTTTGGAGGCTTCGGCTTCCGGATCCTCGGAGGCAGTCCTTTTCCTCCCCCGGTCGTCCTCCTTCGTGGAGACGCTCGTTCCCTCGGTTGGAGCGGATAGCGATGGGGGCTCGCGTCCGCCCGTATTATATCCCTCGGTATCTTCCTTCAAGGGCTCCGGGCAAGGTGCGACCTCGAGCATCTTCTCCAACACCGGATTTTCCAAACCCTCAGGGAGGGGGGCCGAACACCGAATCATCCTCGCCTTTGTTAGCCAGTCCTGGTCAAAAAGCAAACTCTCAGAAATAACTTCGAATAAAAGACAGCGTGTTCGGCTAGAGGATTTCTTACTTGTTCGGCGGCGCGGTTACTGCTCACGCCCACGTCCTTGGTGATATCCGGACATTCCACTTGAGGTCCGAAGAATGACTTGTACATCTCCTCATGCGTCAGGCCGAGGAAACTTTGAATGGCACGAGGTCCCTCTGGGTTGAACTCCCACAAGCGCAGGGGCCGGCGTTTGCAAGGCTGGACTTGATGAACCAGCTAGCATAACTTGTATTACCGCAACCAAATTAAAATCTCCCTCGAAGAGATCTCAGATGCGGCTTTGCAGTATAGGCACGTCCTTGGCTGGACCCCAGCTCAGACCCCTGCTAATCCATGACATCAGTTGTGGTGGGGGTGAGGGAATCCTGGATTAGGGGGTGTTCGGATAGCCGGACTATACCTTCAGCCGGACTCCTGGACTATGAAGATACAAGATTGAAGACTTCTTCCCGTGTCCGGAAGGGACTTTCCTTGGCGTGGAAGGCAAGCTCGGCGATACGGATATGTAGATCTCCTACCATTGTAACCGACTCTATGTAACCCTAACCCTCTCCGGTGTCCATATAAACCGGAGGGTTTTAGTCCGTAGGACACAACAATCATACCATAGGCTAGCTTCTAGGGTTTAGCCTCTCCAATCTCGTGGTAGATCTACTCTTGTACTACCCATATCATCAATATTAATCAAGCAGGACGTAGGGTTTTACCTCCATCAAGAGGGCCCGAACCTGGGTAAAACTTCGTGTCCCTTGCCTCCTGTTACCATCCGGCCTAGACGCACAGTTCGGGACCCCCTACCCGAGATCCACCGGTTTTGACACTGACATTGGTGCTTTCATTGAGAGTTCCTCTATGTCGTCGCCATCAGGAAGGATGCCTCGCCCCGTCTTTAAAGACGGCACTGTTGCTAAGGGAGCTTTAGCTGTCGGCCAAACCCTCCGGTTAGGTGGTTTTCTTATGACCGCATGTTCGGCTTCTACACCGAGGATGACCTCTCGAGCCATCGAAAACAATCTTCATGTCAGCTCGGAACTCACCGAGCAGTTTGATCCAATGGAGCTCTCCTCCATAAACGAGCTCTTGGATCGCATCGCCGCCCTGGGAGTCGCTACGGATTACGACCAGATTGGGCCTAAACCCGATCTGAGAGAGACTAACTCTCCCCAAGTCATCCATCACGTCGCTGTGGTAGAGGGACAGTGCGGCGACCCTTCATCTATCTTAAGGACTATCTACGTCCGGATTCCCGATCCCTCCAAGCCGGATACCCGCGGAGGGGAGGATATCACTCAAGACCTAAACTTAGAGTCAGGCAACGGGCTGGATTCATGGGACAACATCCAGGAATCCAAATTTTCGAGTTCGGAAATTCCTCGGCCTCTGAGCCTCAGATTGGGTGAGGCTTTGGATTTAATTCCACCCACCCACCCGAACATAAGCGATCTATCCCAAATCAGGCAAGAGCCCGAAGAAACAGTACATCATTACTGGGCCAGATTCCTCCTGGTTAGGAACAGGATAAGGGACTGCCGCGAGGAAGACGCAGTCTCAATCTTCTTCAATAATTGCATGGACAAGGGAATCCTCAACGCCATAAGTCGCCGTGATATTACATGCTTCGCTGACTTGGCATCCATTGTACAAAAGTACTATGGGATGGAAAGCACCTGGAAAACCGTAATAAAATTTTGGGACGATCCGACCCTGAATACAAACCCAGTCTAAAATAAAAGGGTGCATCATCGGCAGACACCCGGGTCAAACACCAAAAAGCAAAAACCCTCTACAGGGCATGGAACCGTACTGGAAGGGTGGCTTAATGGACCCTGTAAAATTCACAGTACAGAGGACGCCACACCAACTCACAGCCTTAGAGCATGTTGGATACTCCGGCAGGTGGCCAAAATTGGCGAAGATCTCCTAATTCCGGAGGCCACAGAAAGCCACCCAAGAGACACCAATACGGTATTAATAGTCTTCGAGACTTTCGCATCAAATAATATGCGAAAAAGGACACTCCGCAGCCTTGCCGAAGTCTACCAAGTAGCAACAATAAACCCATGGAGTGACACGGCTATTACCTTTAACGCTAGTGATGAACCTAAATTCAGAACAGCCCGAGCACCAGCCGCATTGGTCCTGAGTGCAATAGTGGACGACTTTCGTCTTACCAAGGTACTCATGGACGGCGGCAGCGGATTGAACCTCATTTATGAGGAAACCCTTCAAAAATGGAAATAGACTGGAACCGCATTGAGCAAAGCAGCACAACCTTTAGAGGAATAATCCCCAGTCGGGAAGCGTGATGTACAGGAAAAATCACACTAGATGTGGTGTTCGGCACGCCGGATAATTATAGGTCCGAAGAGGTCACGTTCCATGTGGCTCCGTTCAGCAGCGGTTATCATGCTCTGCTAGGGCGGGAAGCGTTTACAATCTTCCAAGCAATACCCCATTACGGCTACATGAAGCTCAAGATGCCCGGGCCTAACGGGATCATCACTCTCGCTAGTGATCCGGACATAGCACTCTGCGCCAAAAACAAGACAGCCGCACTGGCCCTCGAGGCACTATCCGAAGCCCTAGCGGCTGAGGAACTGTCTGCGCTGCGCTCCATGGTGAATAGGGATGATGTGGTACTCGACAAAAGATCCAAGTCCACCTCCTTTAAACCGGCGGACGAAATAGTCAAATTCCAGTTCCATCCAACGAACCTCAATAAAACAGCTTCCATCGGGGCACAGTTAAACCCTGATGTAGACGCCACACTACGAGAGTTCCTACGAGAGAACTGGGACATTTTCGCCTGGCACCCTTCAGACATGCCAGGAATCCCACGCAGGCTGGCCAAGCACAGCTTAAATATCCTAAAAGGATTCAAACCTGTCAAACAAGCTCTTCGACGTTTTTCCGAACCTAAGAGACAGGCCATGGGAGAGGAGCCAGCAAAGCTATTGGAGGCCGGATTCATCAAAGATATAAAATATCCGGACTGGCTAGCAAACCTCGTGATGGTACCAAAAAAGGACAAATCCTGGCGCCTGTGCGTTGATTTTAAAGACCTTAACAAGGCTTGCCCAAAGGATCCCTTCCCCCTCCCCCGCATCGATCAAATTATCGACGCTACTGCAGGACACGATTCGTTGTGTTTCCTCGACGCATATTCCGGCTACCATCAAATCAAGATGGCTGAATCAGACCAAGCCGCAACAGCATTTATGATGAGGACATCAATACAATTGTTACACCCACAGCCCCTGCTGCTATACATACTGGACCAATTACTAGAGCTCGTGCACGCCAACTAAATTACCAGGTACTTTCGTTTCTTGGTAATGATTCTAATGTTCATGAGAATATGATGCTGCCTAAATTGGATACATTTGTTTTGCTTACAAATGAAGGGCCTAGCTTGGAGAAGGATGAACATTGGAGCAAGAACAAGCATGGAGATGATGGCATGCGCAAGGGGAACAAGAACGGAGTTACAAGTGATGATTTCAGGACTTTGAAGCCACCATAATGGGTGCATGAAGCCTTGGACGAAATATACAAGATGCCACTTCATAAATTTCGTCCCGGGGCTATTTTAGGTGTTGCGTCACCTTATTATTGGGCCAGGCCCATGTAATTTCGAAATACATAAGTATAGGCTATTTTTAGAGTCCATATGTGTGGGGAAACAAGAGATAGGGTTGATTTCGGACCCCTCCACCAAGGGCCACGAAATTCCCCCCTCTTCCTCCATATATACAGCCCTTAGGGCATCGTTTAGACTTTGGGTTTTGTTTAGATTAAAAGTTCGCCATAGCTGCAACTTCGCGTACTTCGTTTGTGTTCAACGACCAGACAAAGGCGTCACAGAACCCCACCTTGATCAATAAAGCTTTCATCTTATATTCGCAATATCCAGATTGCAATCTCAGTTTCTTGCTTGTTCTTCATTTGCTCGCAGGAAACAGACCCTCGTGGTCAGGTTGATCGTGCTCCGGCGTGGTCAATAACCTCTCGGAGTTGGTTTAGCGATTGCTAAGGCGTGACGTCCTCGCACGTTCGTAGTCGGATCGTCAAAGTCGACTGCCACCAAAGCGATATCCATCATCTCATCGAAAGACGGGACACCTTTGCCTCTATCAAGTGGTATCAGATTTCCAGGTTGCTCGGTGAGATTTTACAGTTTTTCGTAGTTTAGATCGAGTCTGTTCTTCATACCTACAGTCCATGAAAAAGCCAAAAAAAATTAGGGTTAGTTCATCATATCCGAACCAATCTGAGCCTTTGCATAATCTTTTTAGGGTTTTGCTTTGTTAAATTTGCGGTTGCATCGTCGTGTCTAGTTGCTGGTCTTAGCGTTAGTCTTTTAGAGTTTCGAGTTCTGGTCATAAGTTGTCACGCCGCCATCGCACCATAATATATTACCACCGCTGCCATATACCACCACCGCTGCCATATACCACCACCATATATCCACCACCAATCCGAGTTCCTTGCATATTAGGTGTGTTTTCAAGATCCATCTTGTTTCCGATTCGTGTTTCCTTGCCGGAGTAGGTTTCGGAAAAAAAATTCGAAAACGCATTTTTCGAAAAAATTTCTGGCTATCCTATTTTTAGGTGTTTCTGAGTGTTTTGAGACAGGTGCCATTATAGGAAGTTTTTTTTGACCCGTTTCCAGTTTTTGGGTCCGGGTAGTCGAAAAAACAAAAAAAAAATTGGTCGAAAAAATTTCGTGCCCATCCTGTCAGTTTGACCTAGGAAGAGTTTTGAGACACTCGCCATTATAGTGATTTTTCGCAAAAAAAAAAGCAGCGCAAAAAAAAGAGCGAAAAAAAATTCCAGAGTGTGCTTTTCCCTTGTTTACGTGCAGCGCCGTGATTCTGTTAGTGTTCTAGGCTCGCGTCTCTAGCACGGTCTAGCCTAGGACCAGCACAGTACCGTCGTTGAGTGTTTATTCAACTTTGCATCTCTGAATTGATTTTTGCTGACCCCTTTTGCTACCATATTATAAGCCTTCCCAGTTCCACATACATCTACGTCGTGCGTTTGACTCTCCCTGGTAATTGCTCTATCCAAGCTTTGAGAGTTTTGACTACAACGGTTGCCGATCACCACCTGCTGCTGGGTAAGAACTGGTAAGAATTTGAGATTTGCTTGACGGGTTTGTGATACACCACCACCACTTCTTAGTAGTCTGTAGGATCATATTCTTGTGTGTTTCTATTTGCTGCTAACCATGGTAGGATCACAAGCCGATGAGACTGATTGGGAGAACCTGACGAACAAACAGCTACATGATAAATTTCAGCAAATGATGAGTGGATAGGTGCAAGATGTGCTAAACAGATTTGACGAGGCCATGGAGAAGATAGATGGCATGGAGAAGACGTTCGAAACAAAGCTTGAAAGCAAGTTTAATGAATTCCTCGCGTGTTTACCACCACCACCGCTGGCTGCACCTATCGCACCTCTGCAACACCAACAACAACGCATCCTTCCGAATCAGTATGGACGAGCGAAGCATGTTCCTATTGAGGATGGCCAAAGTTCTGGTGCTGCTGTTCCTGTTATTGATGCTTCTTTGGCCCCTGCTACTGCTGCTGGTGGTACCCAGGAGGATGATGAGTATGCGGGCGATAATGAGGATGAGGTTGATGAAAATCAGAACTACGTGCACCCACCAGCACCACCACCAGCAGGTCGACCTCAGGTATATATTCGTAATGGTAGGCCTGCACCACCACCTCAGGTACGAGATGATGTCCATATTCCTAAACTGAAATTGAATATTCCACCATTTGAGGGTAGATATGTTCCTGATATATATCTTACTTGGGAGTTAGAAACTGAACAACGTTTTACATGTTTACAATATCCCGAGGAGAGACGGGTTGCTGCTGCTGTTTGTGCTTTCACTAGTTTTGCATGTGTATGGTGGTCTGAACATTGTAGATTATATCCTATTCCAACTACTTGGGCTGCTTTGAAAAGTGCTATGCGTACGCGTTGGGTTCCACCATATTATCAACGTGAATTGCTTCAAAAATTGCAGCGTTTAAGACAAGGGAAAAATTCTGTAGAAGAATATTATCAGGAATTACAAACTGGCATGATTAGATGTGGTATTGTTGAGGAGAATGAAGGTATGCTTGCACGTTTTCTGGGTGGATTAAATAGAGAGATTCAGACCATTCTAGACTATAAGGAGTATAATAATATCACTCGTTTATTCCATCTTGCTTGTAAAGCTGAACGTGAAGTGCAGGATCGACAAGCATTGGCGCGATCTAACTTTTCTGCAGGCCGACCTTCATCATGGACACTGCGTGCATCTTCTACTTCAACTGCACCAGCACCTCAATCAGGTGCCTCCTCCAGTCGTGATACAAGAAAACAGGCACAACCACTATTATCTGCCAAGAGCGCACCTGCTGGGCCTGCACAGAGTTCTTCTTCTTCCATGGCATCAACAGGGCACACAAGTAATATTATTTGTCGTCGTTGTAAGGGAGGAGGTCATTATGCGAGAGAATGCAAATCTCCGCGTGTGATGATTGCTACCGCGGATGGTGGATATGAGTCCGCTAGTGACTATGATGAGGAGACTTTGGCTCTTATTACACGTGAAGAACATGGTGGAGATGATTCTGATCATGAGACGCAATACATGGCTCCTGAAGACGCTGACAGGTATGAATGTTTAGTTGCTCAACGTGTTTTGAGTGTGCAGGTCACACAAGCTGAGCAAAATCAGAGGCACAATTTGTTCCATACCAAGGGAGTTGTGAAGGAACGTTCTGTGCGCGTCATAATAGACGGAGGGAGCTGCAACAACTTGGCTAGCATGGAGATGGTGGAGAAGCTTTCTCTCACCACAAGACCACATCCACATCCTTACTACATCCAATGGTTCAACAACAGCGGCAAGGTTAAGGTAACACGTACTGTTCGTGTGCATTTTAGTATCTCTACATATGCTGATTATGTTGATTGTGATGTGGTACCTATGCAAGCATGTTCCTTATTACTTGGTAGACCATGTCAATTTGATAAAAATTATGTACACCATGGTAGAAACAATCACTATACTCTTGTTCATAAGGATAAAAATATTACTTTGCTTCCTATGACTCCTGATTCCATTTTGAAAGATGATATTAATAGAGCTAATAAAGCAAAACAGGAGAAGAATAAGAGTGAAAATCAGATTGTGGCAAAAGAATTTGAGCAACAAATGAAGCCTAATAATAAACCATCTAGTGTTGCTTCTGAAATTAAATTGAAAAGTGCATGTTTATTTGCCACCAAATCTGATATTGATGAGCTAGATTTCAGCAAATCTGTTTGCTATGCTTTTGTGTGCAAAGAGGCATTATTTTCATTCGAGGACGTGCCTTCCTCTTTGCCTCCTGCTGTCACTAACATTTTGCAGGAGTTCGCTGACGTCTTTCCACAAGACGTGCCACCGGGATTACCGCCTATTCGAGGGATTGAGCATCAGATTGACTTAATTCCCGGTGCTTCACTACCAAACCGTGCACCATACCGTACCAATCCAGAGGAGACGAAGGAGATTATGCATCAAGTACAAGAGCTTCTCGACAAAGGTTATATACGTGAATCCCTTAGTCCTTGTGCTGTTCCTATTATTCTAGTGCCGAAAAAGGATGGTACATCACGTATGTGTGTTGATTGTAGAGGCATTAATAATATTACTATTCGTTATCGTCATCCTATTCCTAGGCTCGATGACATGCTTGATGAATTGAGTGGCTCTACAATATTCTCCAAAGTTGATTTGCGTAGTGGATACCATCAAATTCGTATGAAATTGGGAGATGAATGGAAAACAACATTTAAAACTAAGTTTGGATTATATGAGTGGTTAGTCATGCCTTTTGGGTTAACTAATGCACCTAGTACTTTCATGAGATTAATGAACGAAGTTTTACGTGCTTTCATTGGACGATTTGTGGTAGTTTACTTTGATGACATATTGATTTATAGCAGATCTTTGGAAGAACATTTGGAACATTTACGTGCTGTTTTTATTGCTCTACGTGATGCACATTTGTTTGGTAACCTTGGGAAGTGCACCTTTTGCACCGACCGAGTATCTTTTCTTGGCTATGTTGTTACTCCACAGGGAATTGAAGTTGATAAAGCCAAGATTGAAGCTATTGAGAGTTGGCCGCAACCCAAAACGGTCACACAAGTGAGGAGTTTTCTTGGCCTCGCTGGATTCTATAGGCGTTTTGTGAGAGATTTCAGCACCATTGCTGCACCTCTCAATGAGCTTACAAAGAAAGATGTGCCTTTTCTTTGGGGTACCGCACAGGAAGAAGCCTTCTCGGTATTGAAAGATAAGTTGACACATGCTCCTTCACTCCAACTTCCTGATTTTAATAAGACTTTTGAGCTTGAATGTGATGCTAGTGGAATTGGATTAGACGGTGTGTTATTACAAGATGGCAAACCTGTTGCATACTTTTCTGAAAAATTGAGTGGGCATAGTCTGAATTATTCTACTTATGATAAAGAATTATATGCTCTTGTTCGGACTTTAGAAACATGGCAACATTATTTATGGCCCAAAGAATTTGTTATACATTCTGATCATGAATCTTTGAAACATATTAAAAGTCAAGCTAAACTGAATCGTAGACATGCTAAATGGGTTGAATTCATTGAGACTTTTCCTTATGTCATTAAACACAAGAAGGGAAAAGAAAATGTTATTGCCGATGCATTGTCTCGCCGCTATACTATGCTTTCACAACTTGACTTCAAAATATTTGGTTTGGAGACCATCAAAGATCAATATGTGCATGATGCTGATTTTAAAGATGTAATGCAGAATTGTAAAGAAGGAAGAATGTGGAACAAGTTCGTCGTTAACAATGGATTTGTGTTTCATGCTAACAAGCTATGCATTCCAGCTAGCTCCGTTCGTCTTTTGTTGTTGCAGGAGGCGCATGGAGGAGGATTAATGGGACACTTTGGCGTGAAGAAGACGGAGGACGTACTTGCTACACATTTCTTTTGGCCAAAGATGAGACGGGATATTGAGCGTTTTATTGCTCGCTGCACTTCATGTCAAAAAGCTAAGTCACGACTCAATCCTCATGGTTTATATATGCCTTTGCCTGTACCTAGTGTTCCTTGGGAGGATATATCTATGGACTTTGTTTTAGGTTTACCTCGAACAAAGAAGGGGAGGGATAGCATATTTGTTGTCGTGGATAGATTCTCGAAAATGGCACACTTTATACCATGTCATAAAAGCGATGATGCTGTTAGTGTTGCTGATTTGTTCTTTTGTGAAATTATTCGCTTGCATGGTGTGCCAAATACTATTGTTTCAGATCGTGATACTAAATTTCTTAGCCACTTTTGGAGATGTTTATGGGCTAAGTTGGGGACTAAACTGCTTTTTAGTACTACTTGTCACCCCTAAACTGATGGACAAACTGAAGTAGTCAATAGAACGTTGTCTACTATGCTTAGGGCTGTTTTGAAGAATAATAAGAAAATGTGGGAGGAATGCTTGCCTCATATTGAATTTGCTTATAATCGTTCATTGCATTCTACTACTAAGATGTGCCCTTTTGAAGTTGTGTATGGTTTCCTACCTCGTGCACCTATTGATTTGTTGGCTCTTCCATCTTCGGAGAAGGTTAATTTTGATGCTAAACAACGTGCTGAATTTATTTTAAAAATGCATGAGTTAACTAAGGAAAACATTGAGCGTATGAATGCTAAATATAAACTTGCTGGAGATAAGGGTAGAAAACATGTTGTGTTTGCACCTGGAGATCTTGTTTGGTTACATTTGCGTAAGGATAGATTTCCTGATTTGCGCAAATCAAAGTTAGTGCCACGTGCTGATGGTCCCTTTAAGGTGTTAGAGAAAATAAATGATAATGCATATAAACTTGAGCTGCCTGCAGATTTTGGGGTTAGTCCCACTTTTAACATTGCAGATTTGAAGCCTTATTTGGGTGAGGAAGATGAACTTCCATCGAGGACGACTTCATTTCAAGAAGGGGAGGATGATGAGGACATCAATACAATTGTTACACCCACAGCCCCTGCTGCTATACATACTGGACCAATTACTAGAGTTCGTGCACGCCAACTAAATTACCAGGTACTTTCGTTTCTTGGTAATGATTCTAATGTTCATGAGAATATGATGCTACCTAAATTGGATACATTTGTTTTGCTTACAAATGAAGGGCCTAGCTTGGAGAAGGATGAACATTGGAGCAAGAACAAGCATGGAGATGATGGCATGCGCAAGGGGAACAAGAACGGAGTTACAAGTGATGATTTCAGGACTTTGAAGCCACCATAATGGGTGCATGAAGCCTTGGACGAAATATACAAGATGCCACTTCATAAATTTCGTCCCGAGGCTATTTTAGGTGCTGTGTCACCTTATTATTGGGCCAGGCCCATGTAATTTCGAAATACATAAGTATAGGCTATTTTTAGAGTCCGTATGTGTGGGGAAACAAGAGATAGGGTTGATTTCGGACCCCTCCACCAAGGGCCACGAAATTCCCCCCTCTTCCTCCATATATACAGCCCTTAGGGCATCGTTTAGACTTTGGGTTTTGTTTAGATTAAAAGTTCTCCATAGCTGCAACTTCGCGTACTTCGTTTGTGTTCAACGACCAGACAAAGGCGTCACAGAACCCCACCTTGATCAATAAAGCTTTCATCTTATATTCGCAATATCCAGATTGCAATCTCAGTTTCTTGCTTGTTCTTCGTTTGCTCGCAGGAAACAGACCCTCGTGGTCAGGTTGATCGTGCTCCGGCGTGGTCAATAACCTCTCGAAGTTGGTTTAGCGATTGCTAAGGCGCGACGTCCTCGCACGTTCGTAGTCGGATCGTCAAAGTCAACTGCCACCAAAGCGATATCCATCATCTCATCGAAAGACGGGACACCTTTGCCTCTATCAATTTATCACACCATACGGCCCATTCTGCTTCAACACAATGCCCTTCTGGCTCAAAAACGCCGGCGCAACATATCAGCGCATGATTCAGACATGTCTGGCAAACCAAATCGGCAAAACAGTGGAGGCATATGTAGATGATGTGGTCGTCAAAACAAGACATGTCGAATCTCTAGTAGACGACTTGAGGCTCACATTTGATAACCTCCGAACATACGACATCAAGCTCAACCCGGAAAAATGCGTTTTTGACGTTCCAGCCGGAAAGCTCTTGGGCTTCATTGTATCCGGTTGAGGAATCGAAGCAAATCCAGCCAAGATCCGAGCTCTGTCACAATTGGATATCCCAAAGGACCTCGAACAAATACAAAAGTTAACCGGATGCGTGGCGGCTCTAAGCCGCTTTATCTCCCGCTTGGGAGAAAAGGCCCTACCCCTTTACCGCCTCCTTCGGCTCACCGAACACTTCGAATGGATGGATGCAACCACGGCCGGACTCGACGAAATAAAAGCCATATTGGAAACAAACCCAGTCCTGGCCGCGCCAAAAATTGGCGAACCAATGCTATTGTACATTGCAGCAACACATCAGGTTGTAAGCACAATGCTCGTCGTCGAACAAGAAACGGATGGACAAAAATTCCCCCTTCAAAAGCCGGTCTATTATGTGTCCACTGTCCTCACTCCGTGCAAATCATGGTACCCGCATTATCAAAAGATTGCGTACGCGGTATTCATGGCATCCCGGAAGCTACGACACTACTTTCAAGAGTGTTCAATAATAGCAGCTTCGGAAGTACCACTTAACGATATTCTAAACTACCGTGATGCAACGGGCCAGATTGCAAAATGGACCATTGAGCTCCTCCTGTTTGACATAACTTATAAGCCACGGCGAGCCATCAAGTCGCATGTTTTGGCCGACTTCGTCACAGAATGGACGGAGGCCGAAATCCCTAAAGAGTACGGCACATATTCAAATTGGATCATGCATTTCGACGACTCCAAGATGTTGGCCGGACTAGGGGCTGGCGTCGTTTTGACGTCCCCCACAGGAGACACAGTTCAATATGTACTCCAGATTATGTACACAGACTCCAACAATGCAGCCGAATATGAGGCCCTTTTACATGGTCTCCGGATGGCAGTATCCATGGGCATTCAACGGCTAGAGGTGCGCGGGGACTTGAACCTCGCAATATCCCAAATAAATGGAGACTTCGATGCCAAGGATCCAAAAATGGTAGCTTACCGCAACGCCGTCCTAAAAATGTCAGCTCGGTTCGAAGGGCTTGAATTTCACCATATAGCTCGGGAAAATAATCAGGCGGCAAATGTCCTGGCACGCATTGGCGCAAAACGCGATGTAGTCCCCCCCAACATCTTCTTGGAAAGGTTGTTCAAGCCATTCGTAGTATGGGAAGGGGAGCCGAACAATAACAACCCGGACCCAACCGCACTGCCCGACACCGAACATTCTGACACAATCGGAGGCTCTGCCAATGAAATAACACCTTCAGCCCATGTAATAATGGCCGTCATCGCCCCGTGGACTGAACCATTCCTTGCCTACCTTACAAGGCAGGAACTCCTCGAGGACCAAAATGAGGCACGCTGCATAGTGCGACGATCCAAAGCCTACAAAGTCCACGAGGGAGAGCTTTATAAGAAAAGCACTACCGGAGTCCTTCAAAGGTGCATCTCCGAAGAGGAAGGGCGGAACCTCCTGGCTGAAATTCATGCCGGACTCGGCGGTCATCACGCTGCAGCTCGGTCCCTTGTAAGCAAGGCCTTCCGTACAGGCTTTTATTGGCCGGCGGCCCGGGCAGACGCCCAGGACTTAGTCCAACAATGCGTCGGTTGCCAGCTCTTTGCAAACCAAAGCCATGCCACTCACCGCCCTCCAAACTATCCCCATCACTTGGCCCTTCGCGGTCTAGGGGCTTGACATGGTTGGACCCCTTAAAGGCGGAACCCACAAGCAAAAATACTTACTGGTCATGGTGGATAAGTTCACCAAATGGATAGAAGCCAAGCCTGTTAAGACGGCCGAATCCGGACCGGTGATAGACTTTATATCCGGGGTTGTACACTGTTACGGTGTCCCCCACAGCATCATCACTGATAATGGCACGAACTTTACGGCCGACGAGGTAAAACTCTGGTGCAAAAACATGGGCATCAAGCTCGATTATGCTTCCGTCTATCACCCACAAACTAACGGCCAGGTCGAACGTGCAAATGGTCTTATCATGAGCGGCATCAAACCCAGATTAGTGTGGTCCCGCAAGGAATCTAACATGCACTGGGTAGAGGAGCTCGACTCCGTACTTTGGGGGCTGCGGACCATGCCGAATCGCACCACCGAATACACACCATTCTTTATGGTGTACGGCGCAGAGGCAGTTTTGCCTTGCGACATAATTCATGACTCACCTCGAGTGCGCATGTACGAAGAAAGAGAAGCCGAGCTCGATTGGCAGGACAGTTTGGACGCATTGGAGGAGGTGCGTGACGTGGCAAAAGCCCGTTCCGCATTCTATCAACAGCAGGCTCGAAGATACCAAAGCAGAGAAGTACGGGCCAAAAATTACAACGTTGGCGAATTAGTTCTACGCCTGGCGGACAAGAAAAAGGACAAACTCAAGCCCAAGTGGGAAGGTCCCTTCATAATTGACTAAGTCCTGACTGGTGGAGTGTACCGCCTGCGACATGCATCGGATAACCGACTCGAGCCGAACCCATGGAACGCAGCCCGTCTCCGAAGATTCTATGCCTAGCGCTGGACTCTGTGTTCGTCTCCTTCCTCTGTCCATTTTTTATATACTGTCTGTCTTACATTTCTCTCCTTCTCCCCTTCCTTTCTCTTATAGCCTTTAAAGGCTCATCAAATGACGTGTTATTCGCACTCATTAAACCCGGGGGCTTCTTTTAACAGAAGCTTATTTATACAGGCTTCATGCCCAACACATGTGTTACACTTCCGCATGTACCTTTTATTTCACCATTATATGCATCGATATGACTTAAGTTTTGTCCAAGCTGGGTTGCCTGGCTCCTGTGCTTACCCCTACGTTCCCGATTATTCGGCTAGGCGATAAATGGAGAACCTCTACGATTGTTACTGCCGGATCAGCCGGATGTGTACCTCAGACTGGGTGAAGCCGAAAGCTAGCGTTCTTAAGGGAATATTCGGTCGGTGACCTAAAAGATGATCTTTTCACTTATTTTTTATGCGCCCCCAGATGCTTTTTCCCGCGTCTTTTTCGCAGAATGGGCATGCACTTTAGGGCATGCCTCCCAGGGAAAGGAACCCCTAACGGAACTATTCTCCCTGGAAGATGTTTCTTACTAACCATGTAATATAACATAACTAGTCGGGCACTTGTCTGTTCACGCACTAATGACCCCTACGCCTGGTCTCCATGCATTCCCCGGTTCTTATATAACCGCATAGGAATTCGGACACACTCCGGACCGTCAGGTCCCGAGGCTGGGGCGAAAAGGTCGGCCATGACAAACGATCTACAATCCAGCTAGAAGGCATTATAAATGTCAATTAAATTACATAGTCATTCTGACTGATTGTATTCCTCTTCAATACCATCTAACAGGCTGTCTAATTTATAGTCCTGATGGGAATACTTTGCGGCCAATTCTACTTGGCCGTATACTAAGCTTATAGGGATATCCTTCCCATCGGGCCCCACAGGACTGACCTCGCCCATGTGGTTGGGGTCAGCCTTTGTGTACCGCGTCTTCACCATGGCCCAGGCCTCCCTAGCGCCTTGACGGCTGGCCGATATCTTCCACAATCGGAAGCACCGCCGTGCTCCCTTTAGCTTCTCCGCAATCTCTCCAAGACCTTTGGGCATGGAGATGGATGGCCACAAGGCCTGGGCGACACCTTGCATCGCCTGCCGAACTCGCTCGAGCAGTTGCGAGAGCTCGGGAAGAAGGTCACCCGTAGAACCGGGCATCTCCTCTACAGGACGACCTGTGAGCACACCTACAGACATTACTCTGTTAGTCGACTTCCCCACCGAACTTTTTTTCAAAGGTTCATTCAAGCACTTACTAAATATGTCGCGCCGAAGCCGCTGATTCTCCTTAATGGAGTCTGACAGCTGGGCACGAACATCTTTCAGGTCGACACCCAGCTTGGTGTTGGAATCTTGGAGATCGTTCTTCTCCCGCCTCACCTTTGTCAGCACCTTCTCACCAGCCTTCAGCTGGCGTAGGAGTTGTTGCATTTCCGGATTCAATCCGGCGCCATCTGCAATTTCATTTGGCAAATTCGCACCCATGCCGTACTTCACAAAATACTTATCTTTCGAAGTGTATATTACCAGAGGGGGTCTCCTTGGGTTCCCCTGCCGCGGCTAGTGCGGCCTCAAGTTGGGCTTTGCACTCTTCCAGCTCCTGGGACACTAGGGAATTCTTTTGTGTAAGAACCTGCATAACAAATGATCCTTAAATCAGTTATTCTAACTGTTTCAAGTCTCGGGGGCTACTGGTATATATATATAATTACCAAAATATTCTTACCCGTATGTCTTTTACATATTGCTCCGTGGCTCTGGCTAGACCATTTTGAGCGGCACGGAGGTACACATCTCCCGAACTGAAGGCATCTAATGCCTCTTGAGAGAAACAAGCGTCGCGAAGAATTGTCCGGCGACGCCTGTGGTTCATGGCACTCTCCACCTCAGACTTGGTGGCAGACAATTTGTCCACATCCTCCGTCGGAGGAGCGTCCGGTGCACGCCTTGTGCTCGCCTCCGCCTCCGGACCAAGACTTGGAGCCTGGCTGGTGGAGGCGCGATTGGCAGCCTCTCCGGATATAGTCTGGCGAGGTCTCTTTGTCCTTAAGAGAGCACGAGTGTTAATATGCCTTGAAGGTATAACACCTGGGATAAGGGGGCGCGCCATACCTTTGCACTGACGCCTCGGTCCGACTTCACCTCTTTTCTGCCCATGGGGCCCTACGGCCCCTCGTTGGCTTGTCGCCGCAGGTTCGGCCTCCCGTCTCAAAAACCTCCCCTGTAAAGCTCGGTTGTAATCAGGAAACTGAAAACACGAGAGGGCGGACCCCTATTCGGGGTACTGGGACTTCAATCTCAGTTACCTGGGAGGCCGGGATTAGCCCTGGGTAATCGGCCGTAATGGCCACCAAGGCGTTGTCCTTGCTCAATTGATGGAACACTCCATCAATCAGCTCCATAGATAAGTCCGGGTCCTCTTGAGAGGCCGGGTCGAGGGACCGTCCTGGGTCCTCGGGTTGTGGAGGAGGGCTGTTTATTTCTTTAACAGCCTGGCGCAGTTCCTGCGTTGAAGTCGTTAGACTGAATATTTAGCAATGGGAATATAAAACGGATGGGCAAGTAAATGTGACCACTTACCCAGCTTGGGGGATTGTACATAGAAAATCCACCCTGTGGGTCGACGCGGAGAAATTCCTCCTCTTCTCCCTTGTACAAAGCGGACAAGGTCTTTGTTAGAGCCGCAGCCGAATCCGGTCCCTTACGGCCATAGTGGGTGGCGTCGTCCTCCCCGTTGAAGTCCCACATGGGGTGGCCTCTATACTGTAGCGGCTGCACCCCTCGCATGATGCATGCGGCCATGACCCCGACCATGGTCAGTCCGGAATGAGCTAACAATCTTATCCGGCCCATCAGGTAAAGAACGTCCTTGTCACTTTCCCTCTGAGGGCTCCGTGGACGCCAACTTAGGCGCTTCTTTAGTGGAGCACTATCGAACTCAGGGAGGCCGATCCAGACAAGATCCGGCAGCGGGACGTCCTCTATGTAAAACCATTCCGAAGGCCAGTCCTCGGACGCCTTCTTTGGGTTCCGGATAGATATCCGGTCCCGGCGATGCGCCACACTTCGGCTCCACCCACTTGATATAATGACCCCTTTTGAGAACGGGGCACAAGGCAGAATAGCTCTTTCCACAGCCCGAAATGAGCCTCAACACCCAAAAACAGCTCGCAAAGGGCTACGAAGCCCACGATATGCAATACGGAGGCAGGCGTAAGATTGTGTAGCTGGAGGGCATAGAACTCCAGGAGCCCCCGGAGAAACGGATGGATTGGAAATGCGAGCCCTCTTATTAAATAAGGGACAAGGCATACCCACTCTCCTTTGGAGGGATTAGGGGCACTCTCTGCTTGCTCTCCGCCATTATAGATGGCAAGACCGGCTCGAACCGGGACCATATAGGCCAGGGGGAGAAATCCCTTGGTCTGGAGCGTCACTAGCTCGTTATGCAGGATGGAGCATCTCTCCCAATATCCAGGCTGAGGGTTGGAAGGGCGAAAGGAGGAGTTGCGACGGCTGGCCATGGTGGAACGGACCTTTGTCGGATGCGCTCTGATGAACACTCGCGAAGGGGAGAAGGTGTGGTTTGGATCTAAATCCTCGTCCCCTTAAATGGGCGGCTCATTTACGCGGCTAGGGGTGTGGGTGTAAAAACACTCAGACTTTTCATATTCGTTTGACACGTGGGAGACGGCCATTATTGGGCGTAGAAGCCAAGGAGCGTGACATTTACAAGAAACCGGACTTTATTCAACAGGTACATGGAATTTGGAGGAGAACCCGCCTTGCAATGCCGAAGACAATCTGCGCGCCGGACTCATCGTCATTGAAGCCTGGTTCGAGGGCTACTGAGGGAGTCCTGGATTAGGGGGTGTTCGGATAGCCGGACTATACCTTCAGCCGGACTCCTGGACTATGAAGATACAAGATTGAAGACTTCGTCCCGTGTCCGGAAGGGACTTTCCTTGGCGTGGAAGGCAAGCTCGGCGATACGGATATGTAGATGTCCTATCATTGTAACCGACTCTATGTAAACCTAACCCTCTTTGGTGTCCATATAAATCGGAGGGTTTTAGTCCGTTGGACACAACAATCATACCATAGGCTAGCTTCTAGGGTTTAGCCTCTCCGATCTCGTGGTAGATCTACTCTTGTACTACCCATATCATCAATATTAATCAAGCAGGACGTAGGGTTTTACCTCCATCAAGAGGGCCCGAACCTGGGTAAACCTTCGTGTCCCTTGCCTCCTGTTACCATCCGGCCTAGACGCACAGTTCGGGACCCCCTACCCAAGATCCGCCGGTTTTCACACCGACAGGGGGCCCGAGCGGAAAGCGGGGGGAGCCGTGACGTAAAACCACTCCTGTTGCCATAATTCGGCCACCTCTGGAAAGGAACCTTTCGGCCATGGAGCTCCTGCCATCTTGCCTATTAATGCACCTCCGCATGCTGCATGTTGCCCCTCGATCATCTTCGGTCGTACTTCAAAGGTCTTGAGCCACAGGCCGAAGTGAGGGGTCACATGGAGGAAGGCCTCACATACGACAATAAATGTCGGGATGTGGAGAAAGGAGTCCGGAGCTAGATCGTGGAAATCTAGCCCGTAATAAAACATCAAGCCCCTGACGAAAGGATCTAGAGTGAGGCCTAGACCTCGGAGGAAGTGGGAGATGAACACAACATTCTCGTTGGATTCGGGAGTAGGGACGACCTGCCCTCGAGCAGGCAGCCGATGCGAAACCTCGGCGATTAGGTATCTGGCCTCCCTCAACTTCTTAATGTCCTCTTCCGTCACGGAGGAGGGCATCCATCGGCCTTGAAGGCTGGATCCGGACATGATTGAAGATCCGGAGCACCTAACCTGGGCTTTGGGTGTTAGAACTTGAGGCAGAGGAAGGGTTCGATTGAGCATGAGAGAGAAAAAGCAAAAACCTCGTCCCTTTATAAAGAGGGTGAATATCAAGCGTCCTCTCCGTAACCTTTTAGGACTTGCCTATAATCTAGGAGTCCTAGACACGGTTGGGTTACCCATGACCGTATTAATGAGAATCCCGTAATTGGGGGAACATGATCACCGCTTCGGCAAGACGTGTCACGAAACCGCCTCGTGTTATGTGTTTAGCTGGTTAAAAGAAATGGTTCGAATAATTACCGGGCCATGACGTAACGTCATGTTGCCGAAACAAGTTAGCAAATTAGATCCGCGAAAACATTATTCTCTCTACGGTGGAATGTGGAACTTATTTTGCAAGGTCCGACACTATCCTCATATTCAAATTCTTCAGTGATGTATTCGGAGAAGGAACCCGCCTTGCAATGCCGAAGACAACTGCACGCCGGACTCGTCATCATTGAAGCCTGGTTCAGGGGCTACTATGGGAGTCCTGGATTAGGGGGTCTTCGGACAGCCGGACTATCTCCATTGGACGGATTGTTAGGCTATGAATATACAAGATTGAAGACTTCGTCTCCTGTCCAGATGGGACTCTACTTGGTGTGGAAGGCAAGCTAGGCAATACCTATATGGATATCTCCTCCTTTGTAACCGACCTTGTGTAACCCTAACCCTCTCCGGTGTCTATATATACCGAAGGGTTTTAGTCCGTAGGAGATACAATCACAACATAGGCTAGCTCCTAGGGCTGAGCCTCTCTGATCTCGTGGTAGATCTACTCTTGTAACACCCATATCTTCAATATTAATCAAGCAGGACGTAGGGTTTTACCTCCATCAAGAGGGCCCGAACCTGGGTAAAACTTCGTGTCCCTTGCCTCCTGTTACCATCCGGCCTAGACGCACAGTTTGGGACCCCCTACCTGAGATCCGCCGGTTTTGACACCGACAAGGGGCGTGTTTTTGATCGAGTTTCCTTTCTTGGTCAGTTTTCGTTTCTTTTTTCCAGGAACGCGCGTATTCTATTTAAAACCACCGCTATGGAGAGATTTTTTACTCCATTGTATATATAGCCTCTTGTTTGATAGGGTTTCTCGTGTCTCGCTCTCTCACCCTCTCCAGATTAATCATTGATGTTAGCAAGAAGACATTAGTTTAGTATATTGGAATTGAAAAACCTTGTCAAATTTTGCTCATTGATGTTGGCCAGAAGACATGCATTTGATATTTTTGAGTGGGACGCCCTTTGCTGTGAGCAACGTCGATCGTTTTTTCCTATTCATGTCTTTAGTTCAGAAGTAAATATTTACTCTGCTGAGATGCATAGTCACATGAATCTGGACTTATGTAAGGTATTTTAAGAGTTTGTTCCGAATGTTTTCTATGTAATGCCAGACTTTGTGAGTTTGATTGCAAAGTTGAGCTTGGAGTGCTGTGGCATGCGGCATCACGAGCTGTTCACCGTGCCTCCTGAGAATAATGCTTCATATTGTTTTGCATGTTGATCTAATGCCCGTGATTTGCATGTTAAGAAGATCATCTCTTTTGTTGTTTCTGTGCTTAAGAAGTTCATTGTCTTATGTTTCATTCATAGCCTATACGACAACTCGGGTAGGCTAGAGGTGAAACCATATGATCTTCCGACCAACTCATCATCTTAGGCCGTGATTGGATCGTCGTTTTCCAACCAAAACCGCTTGTAAAACCGATGCTTGCAAATAAAAGCAGATGGTCTCGGGTGAAGCACTTGGTTGGACGATTTCGACTAGTAAAATATACACTGTTCTCTCAAATTACAAGCGTAACCTGCTGGTATTACTTACAGACCTCGGGCCCTCGGTTTCATTACGCCTATATTTTACACGTTCTTTTTTTGTGACGAGTAAATTACACTTGTATCTTAATACATGTGTGAAATAAATCAGAGCTCCCAAGCACGGCCTTACCGTTTCATGTCGTCTCAGCCTCTCGAAGGTGCTCATAGATGTCCAATGATCCTGGCTTCCTGAATGAGCAGCGGAAGCTGTATCAAACCATCCGTAGGGCCCGCAAGGCCCTCTCCGTCATCCTTCGAGTTGTTGCACTCGCCGTGGCGCCGAGCATTGTCAACATGGTCCACGAACATGAGGATTCAGGAGATGACTTTATTTTGACTGGATGACAGTAGGGACCCATTAGGGCCATAGCCGTACGTACGCAAGTGCCTCCTTATTATGTACAACTATATTTTTTGCTTCCTCCTGGTTTCTTGACATCATGGTCCCACACCATTGTCAACCTATGTAGTCAATAAGTGAGAGAATTGCACAAGGAGCAGCCGACAACATTATTTGTGTTTTTCGAGCAGTATTTGTGTTTTTGAGGTGTGAGCACTGCAGAGTTTTTCGTGAGCGATGTTTTCGTTGTTGTTCAGAGGAGAGCAGGGTATTAACTGGGCAGGCTGTGGCCCATTTAGCCCAGGCCAGATATCCAGCCTAGATATTAATTTTTTTCAAGCTGAAAATGGCTAGCCCAACTATACTTTTTTTTGAGGAATACCCAGGCAAGGTCAACTTGTTATTCTCCGCCCTGCTGGGCTGCAAATCTTTCCTAGGAGGAATGCATTAGGCTTAATAGGAAAATGAGCTTTAATAAATATTAAATGGGATGTAACTATAAAAAACTAGGCAGTAACTATAAATAAATGCACCAAATACGTAATTAGTTTATAAAAAATTACTTTTGGATTTTGAAAATTTTAATTTCATTAATTGTTGCGCCCGTAATGTTTCGTTGGATTTTTACGTAATACAAATTTATATTGAAATTTTATTTAATCTGACTAGAAATTTCGGGATAAAAATATTTTGGATCCCATCAAAATGTGGGAAATGTTTTGGAATTCTGTTTTGAATGGTTGGTTGAAATTATTAATCGTTGTCCTTGCTAGAAAATGGGTTGTACTTTTAACAAACTGTAAATGGGATGTAGTAAATTCCATTAGAATTCAAAAATGGGTTTTACATTCTTACAAATCGCACATGGGTTATAAGTTCTCCGCCACACACTTGTGGGCCTACTAAGTTGACGCATCCCCTAAAAAATTAAGTTGACACGTATGCAAGGGTTTGTCAACTTATAGTCAACACATGGTTCTAGCAGTAGTGGCCGTTGGATGTCCATCCAACGAATGTCGTGCTTCTTCTTCAATCTCGGGTATTCTACCTTCAGCTGCCCAAAAAATGATTCCTCCCCCTGAAATCTGGGGCGCACCGTTTTGGAGGCTGGCATGTGGGCCTACTAAGTTGACGCGTACCGAAGGCTTTGTCAACTTAGTCATTATAAACGATTCTAGCTGCAGTGACCGTACGATGTCCATACAACGGCCGTCGTGCTTCTTCAATCGTACGATGTCCATACGATTCTTGCTCCAGCCGCCCAAAGCAGCACCGGTTGTGCTGCCTACTCCTGCCTCCCGTTGCCGGCTGTGCTGCCGCAGAGGCCTCACCGCCCCCTACTACTCCCATCGCTGGCCAGGCCATCCCTCTACTCACCCACACCCCTTGTTATTCCGCGATGACGGCAGCCTCACACCGCAGCCGAACCAGTGAACCCTCGTACTCTTCTCCGCGTGGGCATCCACTGCCACGTCTTCCCCAGCTCCGCGTCATCCCCTTCCTAGGCCTTGTCGTCGTCCACCGCCCAGGTGCTCTCGGCGCGGCGTGGTCAACGTGGTTAACGAACGACATCCATCAGACGTGGACTGTATGTGGAGAGGCTGATAGCTGGGTCCACAGCCGCACACAAGGAAATGCCTCCTTATTACGTGCAAAATAATGATTCCTCCACATGAAATCTGGGACCCACCGGATGGGCCTCTGTATTTCACGAAAAAAATGTTCCCCTCGTTGACAGGCCGGACCCACCAGCTATATCTTCGCACGCAAGGAAGTGCCTCCTTATTACACAAAAAAATGAATACTCCCCCTGCTAGCTGGCACCCAACATAGTGGGAGGCTGACTTGTGGGCCTACTAAGTTGACGGGATGGAGGGCTTTGTCAACTTAGTCAATATGAACGATTCTAGCTCCAGTGATCGTACGATGTCCATCCAGCAGCCGTAGTGCTTCTTCAACCTCTGGTCTTCTTGCTCCAGCCGCCCAAACAAGCGTCAGGCGTGCCGCCTGCTCCTGCCTCCCGTGTCTGGTTGTGCTGCCACCGCTGGCCATGTCATCCCACTATACTCACCCACACCTCCTGTTATTCTCCGGCGACGGCAGCCTCACACCGCAGTCGAAGCAGTCAACCCACGTACTCCCCTCCGCGTGGGCATCCACTGCCGCGTCTTACCCGGCTCCCGTCGTCCCCTTCCTAGGCCTCGTCGTGGTCCACCGCCTTGGTGCTCTCGGCGCGGCGTGGTCAATGTGGTCGATGACGGACTTCCATCGGATGTGTACTGTACGTGGAGAGGCTGACAACTGGGTCGACGACCGCAGCAAGGAAGTGCCTCCTTATTACGCAGAAAATAATTATTCCTCCACCTGACAGCAAGGACCCACCGAATGGGCCACCGTGTTTCGTGAAAAAAAGTTCCCCCTGACTGCTGGGACCCACCAGCTACATCTTCGCACGCAAGGAAGTGCATCCATATTACGGGCAAAAAAATGATTCGTCCCCTGAGTGCTAGGACCCACCAGCTACATCTTCGCACGCAAGGAAGTGGCTGACAGTCAGGACCCACCTGGTCGAAGCATATGTAGCGTTGTCGTTATGGTCGCGAACGTGTACGTACATACAGATTGATGTAGAGGCGCGCGCGTGTCGTAGTAGAGGCGCACACGTGTCGTAGTAGAAGCGCGCATGTAGCATGTACACGTACGTACAACGGCCAGGGTGCAAGAAAGAAAATACGTCCACGTACATACATACGGGCGGGGTCTTGAATGCCTACTCGCGCATACGTACGGCCAGGGCTCGTGTACATGGCTGGGTCGGAACGAAGAAGCTGCACCGCCGTCGTGTTCATGGGGAGGCAACCGGCTGGGTCGGAACGAAATGCGTCGTCGTGTGCATTGGGAGCTAACCGGCTTGGACGGAAGAGCCGATGGAAACAAGGCCTGGCGTACCGCAGAATGAAGGAAACGGCCTTGTGTTTGACCGGCCACGGTCGAAATGGGATCTTGTTCATCGGGAGGGGTCTGGCGTACCGCAAAACGGAGGAAACGGACCTCATAAGGTCGAAACGGGGTCTTGTTGATCAAGAGGGGTGTGGCGTACCGCAAAACGGATGAAACAGACTTGTGTTGGAGCGCTACGGTCGAAATGGGGGTCCTGTTCATCGGGAGGGGTGTGGTGTACCGCAAAACGGGACTCCACGGGATATTGTTCATCTCCACCGTCGACCTCCTCTAGCCTCCACGGGCTCCTGTTCATCAACCGTCGACCTCCTCCAGCCTCCACCTAGGACTGTTCATCCACGGGCTCCTGTTCATCCACGGGCTCCTGTTCATCCAACCTCCACCGCGCGCTCCTCCACCGGCTATTGTTCAACCAGCCCTCTCCACGGGGTCCTATTCAACCACCCCTCCACGGGATACTGTTCATCCAGCCTTCCATCTACTACTGTTCATCCAGCCCTCCACGGGGTCGTCCTGTTCATCCAACCCTCCATAGGGTCCTATTCATCCAGCCCTCCATGGGGTCCTGTTCATCCACCGGCTCGATCGATCGAGGTACTGTTCATCCAGCGGCAATGACCTCTACTACCATGGGGTCATGTTCATCCAACCCCCCACCGGGAATTGTTCATCCAAACCCCCTCAACAACGCTCACTGTTCATCAAGGGAAGGAGGCAGTAGTGTTCAATCGGCTTCAGTTAGCATCAGTAGCGAAGGAATCACTCGAGTTTAGTTAACTGCAAGGGATCGATCGATCTCTCGGGTTTAGTAACGTGTAGCCTACAGTGCAATCACTCGGATTCAGTTAGAGCCCAACGCCTCGCACACACGCACGTACGTACGAGAGAAACGTGCATCGCTCGGCCCCCGACCACCCACAGTAACCGGGAACTCCCCGATATTTTCCTCGCCCTCGCTTCTACCACGGTTTTTTCCGTCATGGACGGCCCAATGAATGTCATGCAGTTGCGTCTCCAGCCCGCCCAGGACGAAAAGCCCATTTTCTGTCAAGTGTTTTTGTCATAGAAGTAGGACCCCAGCACATCTATGATGATACCGGGTTTTGTCACAATTATCATCATAGAAGTGTCATAATTATGACAGAAAAAATTTCGTTCGGCCCAAAATGTCACGAATGTGTCTTTTTTTGTAGTGAGAGTATTTCCATATGAGACCCGAGCTGATGACGACGGTGCACGACTATCTCGGTTACGGGTATACCTCAGGCCAAGTGTGGCACAGGTACTGCTGATGCACGAGGTGCGTGATAGATGGCGGGTCCGGGAAAATCTTGTACATGGGGCATCATAGATGGCTCGAGAAGGATGACCCGTGGAGAAAGCGTGGAGATCTATTCAATGGGTTGGCTGAGCTTCGGGAACCTCCACGTAAGAGCAGCGGCATCGAAATCAACGAGCTGTTGAGAAACTGGGAACAATGCCCCACGCCGGGAAAGATCAAAAAGGCACCGGAGCCGCTGCTTAAGGTATGGAAAACGAGGTCTATTTTTCGGGACTTGGTGTACTGGCCCAATCATGACACGCCTCATTACTTTGATCAAATGCATATCACGAAGAATGTCCTCGAGAGCTTGCTTGGCACACTGATGAACATGCCGAAGAAGACCAAGGATGGGCCGAAGGCAAGGAAAGACTTGGAAGATTTGAAGATCAAGAAAGATCTCCACCAAAAAAACTTGATGGAGGAGATTGAGACGGAGACGGATGAGGGGGAAAGGGGCAGAAAAGTCAACAAGAAGGAGGAGAATTATTGCCCCCCTTCTTGCTTCACCTTAAGTGCAAAGGAGATCGATCAATTCATCAAGTGCCTTATGGGAATCAAAGTCAGTTCCGGTTACTGTGCCAAGATAAGCAGATTTCTAGACCCCAAGAAGAAAAGGTTCGGCGGGATGAAGTCTCATGACTGTCACGTGATGATGACACAGATACTCCGGGTTGCCATTAGAGGGATAATGGAGAAGCACGTCCGTGACACGATTACTGGTCTCTGCAACTTCTTCGACGTTATCTCTCGAAAGTCCATAAGTGTGAAGCAGCTCCAAAGGCTACAAGAAGAGATCGTTGTCATACTATGTGAGCTTGAGAGGTACTTCCCGCCCGTGTTCTTTGACGTCATGGTGCATCTGTGTGTGCACATCATGGACGACATCATCGACCTCGGGCCGACATTCCTTCACATCATGATGCCGTTCGAGAGGATGAATGGGGTCATCAAAGGATTCGTTCGTAACATGTGCCGTCCCGAAGGGAGCATCGTCCAGGGGTATCTAACGCATAAGTGTGTCTCCTTTTGCAAGAATTATATAAGCGTCGGAGACCCTATTGTTGGTTTGCCCGTCAAGAAGCACGATGGGAAGCTTGAAGGAGATGGTCACAACAACGGTTGGAGGGAATTCCACGTGGACTACTCGGAACGACTTTGACAGGGCTAACTTAGTAGTGCTACAACACCTATATGTGGTAGATGATTATGTGGAACGTCACAAAGAAAGCATCGCAAAGAAGTACCTGATAAGGGGATGCTCAAGACGGACGACGAAGTTACTGTAGAGCACAACACCACTTTCTTGCGTTGGTTCAAAGAGCAAGTTCTTGAAAATACCCCGGATGAGGGCAGTTCGGATGGATTGCTCATACATGCCTTAGAACATGGCCCCGCGCCAAAGCTCGCGACCTATCAGTCCTACGATATCAATGGGTACACGTTCTACACGGAGGCAAAATACATGGATAGTGATTACCAGAACTCCGAGGTGACAATTCAACGCATGACCGACACCAACAGCACAACCGAAAGATTCTACGGAAGGGTCGAAGAGATCTGGGAGCTTGACTATGCTGGAATGCACGATGCGACGATGTTTCGTGTTAGATGGACCAAGGATGTCGTAAAAGAAAACAAGTATTTCACCACCATGTCTATACCCGACGCGAAGAGCACTCCCGTGAACGTTAACGTCATCTCCAAAATTGAGCCATGGGTACACGCTAAGCACGTGACACAATGCTTCTTCATAACCGACCCGGGCAATCCCAGTCGTGTTGTCGTGAGGAGATCCAAAAGGAGCATCGTCGGAATGGATGAAGTCGCCAACGAGGAAGACTACGACCAATACGACAACCCGATGAGGGAAGATGACGATGACTATGAAGCATACGTGAAAAGAAGAATCAAGACTACATTACCTAAGAAAGATCGTACTCCATGGCTCCGACAAAGTCACAAGGATGGGCTCAATTACTCGGCAACGAACAAGAAAGGGAAGAAGCTCAATGTGAAACATCGTCAACGCAGCTGATCAGAAACCCACATTTATATATATGTATCTATTTTCTTTACGCAGTTAAGTAACCGTTAACGGTCAACTGATTTGTTACCACCACATGCATGGTTCCGGTGATATCCGCGAAGTGGGAAAAGAAAAAGGAAAGGAAAATAATAAAAGAAAAGAAAACTAAAAACTAGAAAAGGAAAATAAAAATTGGAATAGTTAGCAGTAGCGCTGGATCGTGAATCAGCGCTATAGCTAAGTTAGCTATAGCGCTGGATGCTAAACAAGCACTACTGCTATGTGCCATTAGCAGTAGCGCTACTTTTCCACCCAGCCCTATTGCTAAGTTAGCTATAGCGCTGGATTCTAAACCAGCGCTACTACTATTTTGAGTTAACCACCACGCGGGCTCAAATTTTGCCAAGTCCCAACCCTTTTCCCCACTCTCCCCACCCTCTTCCCCCACTGTGTCGCCGCCGCCGTCGCCCTGCCCGCCCTGGACCACTGGCCGGCGCCCCTGGCCACCGTCGACCTCGTCGCCGGCCGTCTCCCGAGCCCACCCTCGACCTCACCAGCGTCTCCCTGCCCGCCATCGACCACAATGCTGCCACCGCCTCTCCCCTGCCTGCGCACCCTCGACCTCTCCGCCGCCGCCGTCCGCCGTCCGCCGCCCGAGCCTGAGCTCCCTCGCTGTAAGCCTCTCCTCTCCCTCTCCTCTCCCCTGCCCTCCTCTATCTCTGTTTTGGGCAAGTTAGCAAAACTTTAGGGCAAATTAGCAAAATTAGCAACAAAATTTAGCAAATTTAGCAAAGTTATCAACTTTTTTAGCAAATTAGGGCAGTAGCTGATTAGCATTTTTTTGTTTTTTTAGCAAGTTAGCAAATTTTTGTAGCAAGTTAGCAAAAAATTAGGTATAAAAAACAGTAGCAATTTTTTTTAAAAAATAGTAGCAAAGTTAAAAAGATAGTAGCAATTTAAAATAAAATAGTAGCAAAAAATTAGGTATAAAAACAGTAGCAAATAAAAAAACTGTAGCACATTAAAAAAATAATAGCAAATTTAGCAAAGTTGGTAAAATTTTGAGCAAGTTAGCAAAAACAGTAGAGAGAGAGAGAGCAAGTTTGTGCGTGGAGTTAGCTATGTATGAACCCTAGGAGCAAGTTTGTAGCTATTTTTGTCATTTTTGTGTATTTAAGTACAATCATGCTTTTGCTTGAATGATATATGTCATTGATGTTATATGTTGGTTTTGCAATGTTGGTTGAATGTGGAAAAATATCCGAGTGTCCTATGTTTTACCGGAATGTTGATTCATTTCCGTTCTGGCAAATTTCACGCGCTCCATATGTCCAGTTTTTAGCAAAGGTCGTGCCGAAAATTGTTGGCATGACTTGTGCTAGAAACTAGGACATATGGAGTACCTGGGATTTGATGGAAGGGGAATGAATAAACATTCCGACCAAATATAGGCCCCTTTTTTCTCTTCATTATATCTTTTATTTACAATTGTTGAATAAGAAACATGTCTACCAACGCCGAATTCGTTGGTGGTTTTGCTTGCCTCGCAGACCCCATCGAGGCAGCAAATCACTATTTTGATTACCTGGACGAACACCAAATGGGGTTGCATGGTGGCGGCAGTGGCACCAACCCCGACACCGACACTGGCCCCAACACCACCCCCGAGACCGGCAACGATGCTGTCATAGCCGGTAAAGCAACAAAGAAGAAGAGGACACGAAGACCAAACGAGCTTAGCATCGGACATATTGTGGTCACGGAGATGCACCCCAAGAAGTTAGAGCCAACGACGCCGGAGGAAGCACGCTTGCTGGGGCAATCAACTTGGATGCATCCTCAGGGAAACCGCCAACACCAACGACGAGAGGTTGAAGCTCATACCACATATCGAGAACATGCTCCTAAATAAGTTGCACAATAGGTTCTTGTTCACCGGCCGGGATGAAGTCAAATATAAAGATCCGTGGAAAGACGTCACTGTGACAAAGATAAACGACAAGGCGATAGTGACGTTCACCAATGACTTGTCCGCATAGAAAGTTCGGGTGAAAAAAGCGAGTGCGAAGAATGAACCGTGGTCTAAGATTCATGCTGATAATCTGTCAATAACGGAAGAGGACTTTGCAAAATTCAAGGAGAATTGCGGTAAAGAAAGTGCCAAGGCAAAGTCGAAGAAAATGAAGGCGCTCCAGGCCAGGAACATGCCTCCCCACCGCCTTCGAAGCCGTGGTTACGAGGGGAAGAGGCACGTATGGGCCAAGGAGGATGCCGAACGTGAAATTCATGGAAACCCAGACCCCTTGGCGGAGTTCACCGACCCGCTGGAGCATGACTGGATCAGGGCCCGATACAAGTGGGACAAAGTCAAAAATATCTTTTACACAAACCCGAACACGAGAGAGTTCATGAGACTACTGGTAATTGTTATATTACCACATTAGTAAACCATCCACGTTCCTTTTGCAGAAAGAGCAGCACCAAAAGGCAGCCAAAAGTCACGAGTCGTCACAGTCCTCGGCGAGGCCCAAGTGGGACACCCCATTCAACCGGGCCTTGAACATACTGAAAAAGGTCCTGGTGGACAAGCCGCCGTCCTATGGACGTGAACATACTGAAAATGGTGTTTTACACGAGTCATCACAGTCGTCGGAGATGGCACCTCGTGGAAGACGCGCTAACACGAGGAGCGAGAGGAAAGAAGAAAGAGACGGTTGGTCGTCACTCAGTAGAGCATCGACGAGAAGGTTGCGATTGCGGTCAATAAGACCAAAGCTGAGACCAAACAAGAGTTGCTCGGGGTAGTCAATGCAGCGGTCACTGACGCGGTGGTCAGCTTGATTCAGGCAATTTTCGGTTGGTTGAAGAGCAATCCAAATGCACGACCGGAGGACTTTCTCCTTCCCAGCTTTGTCGGGAGCAACTCGACGAACACCACAGCACCAACTCCTACCCAAGCAACTGCAAAAGGTCTCATTCCAGTTCATAGCAGCCCGACCTCCATCTCTGGCATGCTCGGCGGGCCTTCGTCGCTGGCTGAGCTCGATGCCCTCATGGTAATTACGCGTCATACCCTTTTCTCCAGCATGTCTATAGTCTTTCGTTTTTGTTTCCTTTCGGATGTTTGACGTCGCAGACATGTCACCGTCATAGGCCAACGACACCTTGTGCACCCTACTCTACGACATCAAGGGCCAGAAGGTGGCAGTGGGAAAGGCTACGATCGTGAAGCTGAAGGACCGCATGTTCCACAACCAAGAGATGCCCAATGGCGTCATCAAGGTTAATGTGGCCAGTGTCTTAGCGTCCTTCGAGGATTTGCCTCCTCCGGTACCAGTCGATGACGACGAGAACCCCTAAGATGATTGGCGCATGAAAGAGCTGGTTCTTTCCTTGGTTGAAGTCTCTTCTTTGTCTTGAGGCGCCCACTATCACGCCAATGCCACCTTCTCAAGAAGGTATGACCACCACCCCACCTACGAAATTACCTGCACCTGTCATGGCGGGTGATAGCGTACAACTCAAGGGAGAGCCTCCATTAGTTCCAGGTCATGTTTCCCCCTCCGTCGAAGAAGAAAATGTTGATGATGACATGGAGGATGATGATGATGACCCAGACAAGTATTTCAATACCACCTATGATGATGGAGGATTGATGGCTCAGGATGACGAAGACTCAGGCTAGGAGCGTGGAGATGATGATTTGATGCTGCTTGATTTCCGGAGCCGGGACGTCCTAAGGCGGGATGCAAAAGTCTCTCTTCAAGTGATCCTCACAGGAGACACCTCCAGATATCGCCTGTACCCAGAAACCCCCCGAGGGCCGTCCACCGATTAGCCCGACGACACTGGGGTGGTGGTGAGGTAAGGTATGGTGGGCTCACTACCACCACCCGCCAAGAAGCAAAGGAGGAGACCGGACAAGAAAGGCCCTAAAGGCACCTGAGTTGCTTCAAGCAGCCAGCCGCCTCTAAAGCCCCGGGTGGTAGACAGAATTCATGTCGAAGGTGCGCATCGTTTCCATGTTGTCGGCCAGCCGATCCTACATGCGAAAGCACTAGAGCACATACTAAACAATGATCTAAAGAGACTCCAGGAAGATGTGCTGGCCAAAGAGAAAAGTCTTCTCATCTTGGAAAAACCAGGATACCCGCTTTACGTGGCTCAGGTGCCAGGTGGGAAATTGTACGTCAACAAATGGCCCGCGAATAAGTTCATCCTGCGATTTGACTACATCTACGACATGTTCCACATGACCAAGCTGGATTTCTAGTTCATCCTCATGTATGCGCTATATCTCAACTACTTCATCAGGATCGAGAACATACAATATATCTGCGTCGCGAACCCATTCTATATGCACGAGAACTTCTTGGCAGTTTGCAAAGAGCACCGTGACTATGCGAGCAAGTACCTCGGTGACTTCATGATCGCTAATAAGGACAAGGAAGCGATTCTCATGCCTTACCATCCCACGTAAGTCATTTGCACATATCCTTTCATAAGTGTTAATCATTACTTTGCAAGCATGGAGGCTAATTTGAGGTGTACTTAATTTGCGTA
>NC_041386.1:567557520-567595202 GCF_002162155.2 Triticum dicoccoides
ATCGTTTTGTACCCGGAATACTCCCATGCTATGTACTTGGACTCATCGAAGAACCTCGGGAAAAAGGATTACAAGCACATAAATTGTGTTCTTGATAGTGCCTTGTTAACCTTCAGGCTGTCTGGTGGATATATCAAGGTGAAAAAGTACAGGGGTTGCGGGCTGGCTTTCGGTCATAAGACCGACTTCTGCTGCATCCAGCAATCACAGACCAGTATGGCTGATGGATTCTACCTCATGCATCACCTGCTTGAGTACATATGGGATAATCAACGCCTTCGCATGTCAGTTGCTACCAATGATGTCGAGTTTGTCAGCTGGGTCACAAGCATAGGGAAGACACCGGATCATCGAATCTGCCGTGGGTTTGTCACGGCAGATGTCCTTGTGAAAGGACTTAGTCGTGGAGCCATCGCAACGGGTTATCTTAAAGGGGTTAAACTGGCCAATGGGACACGGGGAGTTTTATACTAGTTCGGCCCCTTCGATGAAGGTAGAAGTCTACGTCTAGTTGTGATTGGTATTGCTAGGGTTTTGATGACCAGGGAGCGAATCCGCTTTGACTGGCCCTCGAGTTGTTGTCTGTCCCTGAACCGCTGCCGGGTCATCCCTTTATATACATAGGTTGATGCCCGCCAGTTTACAGAGTCCCGAAGCCGGATCATAAACGTGTCCGGTTCGGTCTCTCTATCCTATCTTACAATGCAAGTTACATAATAAGGTCGGTTTACATCTACAAGCCTTAATTCGCCTCTGGGCCTTGGGCCTTCATAAAGGGCCATCATTCTTACGTCTTCATCGGCTTCTAATCTTCATAAAGTTAAACCGGCTATTCCTGGCCGGTTTATATCCAGTAGTAGTTTCCCCAACATTAGGCCCCAGATTGGTTTGAACTTGTTAATGTCAATCTTCAACACTTAAAAAAAATTCCTCCCTTTGTACCTTCGCATAGATCTTTGTAAACCGCCATGACGTCATCCTCCAGATTTGTAGTAAACCGCCGTGACATCATCTTATTCATTAAAGCCGAAGATACCCTTTATTAATGAGCATCCAACAATCAAGGCAACAATCTCATTATCTATCCATATTTTGGGTTCCTTGATTCCCGCGCCTGTCGCTTATCTCTTTACCCTTATAAATAGAGGCGGAGGACCCCATTATTTTCTTTCCATTGCCTCTTCATCCCTTCTTCTTCCTCGTGACGTCTTCACACTCGAGCGCCACTGCCATCGTCAAGCCTCACTTCTACCTCACCATCGGCTGCTACATCAACCTGTTCGTACCAGAACACCGTAGTGCACCTCCGCTGCTTCCACGGCTGCAGTAAGTCCTTTCTCCTCCCCCTCTGTAGATCTGTCTAGGGTTTCTTTGTTCTTCACAGTTCACCAAATTTCATCAAGGCTCTGGTGCAGCTCTTCCCTGTACCTCCTTAGTCTATGAATAAAGAACCTCTTAGCTCGATATATTCCGCGTAATAGTCATATCCCGCTACCACAACAAACCCTTATGTGCATAAGAACTAATCTGAACCTTTACGAACTGCTTCGGGACCAACCCTTTTAGGTCAAAATATTTTTGCTTTCTTGTCTTTCGGTAGATCCAAAATATCCATGTCCCTTTGTGGAACCTGTTTTACCTTACCTAGTCGTTTTTGCCTTAGATCTGTACCCTCGTATCACTTCGGCGATTTACCTTTGTATAAGCAATCTGTCACATACCATTAGCCCTATGGTAAACCGGAGGAGCCTTTTACCTCTGTTGTTATACTCCGATTTAACAGTATCTGTATACCCTTGTTCTGATATTTCCTTGTTATTCATTATTGCATTAGTCTCCGGTTTATGCAATTTCACATATTTGTATATCTTTTATTCCATTGCATCTTGCGTAACACCATGAATGATTTGTAAATCATCATGATTTGTAAACCGGCATTTCTTTTTCAGCTTTTCGCTTCACAATGGCCAAACAGTTCGCCGCTTGCAACTGGGCTCCTTCCCGGATCATCGAGGAACAGTTGAACGGAATGGTTAGTATCAGCACCTTGCCCAAGAAAAGGGAAATTCGGTGGCGAGTTCCAGGAACGAAGAATCCTCCTACCCCAAGGCAGGGTGAGGTAGTGATCTTTGTCGACCACATTGGCTGTGGTTTCAAACCGCCCAGGTCTAGGTTTTTCCCAGATGCTCTTGCCAGTTTCCAACTCCATCCTCAGGATATCGGACCCAACTCGGTGTCCAACATATGCAACTTCCAAGTCTTCTGTGAAGCATACTTACAAGAAGAACCAACTGCTGAGCTATTCCGGGACCTTTTCCATCTGAACCGGCATACAGAGTTTGTAAATGGTCCCAACACTGAACTTGGTGGTGTTTCTATTCAAAAGCAGAAAGAAGTTGAATTCCCTCATGCCAAACTGCACAGTCACCCTAAGGAATGGAATCAAACTTGGTTCTATTGCAGAGATACTTCTCCTAAAGATGAGAACCCTCTTACAGGCTATCGTGAGCACCGGCTTTCCAGCACTCATCCAATGCATCAACATTTAAGCTCTGTAGAACGGGCCAAATACGCCCCTCAACTCGCCAAGCTCCGGGCCTTCATGGCCAACGGATTAACATGCGTTGATTTTGTTTGTTGCTGGATATTTTGGAGCGTCTTGCCACTAAGCCGTTGCCCCGGTTTAATGTGTAAGTATACCGGCGAAGTAGAAGACCCCCAACGCCACATCAATATTCAGATAACCGATGAAGAGGTCACTGAAGGTGTTAAGAAAATTTTGAATGAACCGAAATCAGTCTGTCGCCAAACCGGCTTGAACCTCTTCTATGCTCAAAATAAACCGCCTACTGTAAGCACTATGCTTCCTTTTATCTTTGGTATCTTTGAATTGTTCAACTTGTAAACTGTCTTCTGTTTGTGTATGAACATGGTGATGATCCCTTCTGGAAGCGGAAATCCACAGATAAAACGGCCAAGCCATCCATAGATAAAGCGGGAAAGCCATCTCATCCCAAAACCAAAGCCGCAAAGCATACCTCAAAGCGGAAAACGGCTGACCGGATTAGCATGGAACTTGATGAAGATGCAGATGATCCGGAAGTTGAGGTAGAACTTGACTCACTTGGCTCCCTTTTTATGCACCTCATTAATGATGATCTTTATCAGGAGGACGTAGAAGGCAGCCAGGCTTATGATGCATAGGTAATTACCCTTTCCTCCGGTTCAGACTCTATGCCAACACAAAAAACCCGTCAAGCAGTCCAGAAAGTAAGCTTTTCTCATCCTCTTGCTTACTTGGAACCAACATTTATTTTGAAGACGCAGCAGCATGGTGCTCGCCGGACAACCCGGCACAGTGGCCAACAGGTCACTTCGGCCGGTTTACCTGATACCCCGGTTCGGAAGCGCCGATCTGAGGTTTCTCCCAGTTCTGACAATTCTTATCCCAAGGCAGGTTATTTCAGACAACCTCTTAATCCGTCCGACTCAAATTATCAGGTGACACCTCCCTCATCCTCTAGCGAATCAACAACAACCCAACTCCCTCCTCTTAAAACTGTGGCTGGGTAAGCATTCAAACCCTTTCTTCAAATGTGTTGCAAATCTTGAATAAGATGTTAAACTGTCTTTTAATTTTGTTTGTAGAGCCAAAGCTAGACCCAGCAAAAAAGCTCGGGTCAACAATCCGTCAGAAGACCAGGCTGTTTTTGAAGAAGAGCAAATAGGTGAACTGGACCAAACTCGTGAACCGGAAGGTCCTCATCCTGAAGCTACTTTTGATGAACCACCCCTTCAAGACCAAAATGTTGATGAACAACCAGAAGCTGCTCCTGCTATGCCTGATACTGAACCGGAAGCTCCAAACCGTGCTAGTTCGGTGAAAGGCACTGATACTACTAAAGGCCAAGGAGATGATGTTGTTATTACTGGCATGGGCCACAACTCTACTGGCCATCCTGTCATCTTGGCCCAACATAGTGCCAAAGAGGAGCATGCTGCCAGGGAAAAGGGTAAATGGAGCACTGACTTATCAAGTTATGCTCCTCTCAGTGCTGAAGAACTTCACTCCGGTTTTTTAAACCATCTTCACTCAAACCGTGACTATGAAGCCAGTTTGGTGAACCTGATGAAGGAACGTTATGAGGTATTTTCATCTCCCTTTACTTCTTAATTCCAAAGTTGAAACACTAGCCCAAGTAGCCCCCAAGGACCATTTTATGATGTTTAATCTTAAACTGGGACTTTGTAACACTTTAATCCTCTCCTGCTGACCCTCAAAATGTTAGGTCCTTAGTGAAAACAAAAACCGATACTTTACCAATGCAATTATGTAGCTTTCCTCAACGTGGCCCCCAAAGGCCGGTTTAGCTTTGCAAGGTAATCCGGGTCTTGAAATCCATGCATTCGTTTTGAATAGATGTACATTAGCCCCCAAGTGTCAAGGACAATGCTTACATTGTGCTGGAGACTTATAAAAGATGTAGTGAATCAGAGCAAATAGGCATTAGCCCCCAAGTACAAAGTGCATAACTTGTTATACGCTTTGTACTTAGAAAATACATATCCTGTTGTTGACATATCTTCACTGTTGCAGGCCGAGCTAAGCAATAGACATGCCCGAACCACTGATTTGCAAGAGAACGTGAAGTCCCAACAAGCAGAGGCTGTGAAAGCCAAAGAGGAGCTGACCAAAGCTTTAACAACTATGGAAAAGCTAAAGGAGTCTTTTAACAAAGAACGTGCTGACTGGGAAACCGAGAAGGCCGATTTAACCGAAAGAGCTGAGGATGCCGAAGCAGCCCTAAAACCAGTTGTAGATGAACTAACTAGTTTGAAGAGGCAAATCAATGCTATGACGTCCGCTGTATTTGGTAAGTACCTCCTTATGATGTTTGTCCAATTCCTGAGACCTTATTATTTACCAGTTGGCTGATTTTAAACTGTGACAGGCACTCGCATTGCTCATCTGGGCAGGGATATGCGGATGAAGCTTGAAGCGGCTTATACCTTGATTGAACAGCTGTACTATGGATCCCAGCATGCTATTTGTGCTGCAGCTTGCCACAAATCGGCACCATCATTGATAAAAGAAACTCTTGAGAAGCTGGCCATGTTACCAGCCCGGATTACTGAACTGAAGAAGGCAGCCGCAAGAGCAGGAGCGCTGACCGCACTAATCCAGGCCAAAGCATGGATTCCAGATCTTGAAGCAGAGGACATCATTAAAGGATATCCAGGTGTGAAGGAGGATGGTTCAAACTTCGACAATGATGACCTCCGAAGGCTGACCAAATAAATGCGGCCAATAGATAGCAAACTGGCAGAAGACACAGACTTGTCTCATTTCCAACCGGCTTATGACGCTGAAGTGAAGAGACAGCCTGCCGAAATCCATGAAGTCGAAGAACTTGTGCCTCCAATCGGTAGCATACTTACGGTCCTGACATTAACCCCTCCAGCCTTATCCATGAAGAAGCCATGTTTCAAGCTTTAACTGGAATCCATTGGTCAACGGTTGATTTCCAGCGTCTGGGAAGGGATGAAGAAGAAGTGATCGCACCAAATGACCCTCAACCGTGAAACCGTCCAGACGAAGCGTCTTAAACCAGCAGCCGGTTTACCAGCTATTTTGTGCATATGCTTAAAAACAATTATTCAATTGGAGACGGCTTGAAGCTGCTTGTAATAGGATAGCAAAAACTCCTTTATCTGTCATGCCATAGAGCATGTTTTGTGATGCTTTGATAATGTGAAAACTTGCTCCACATTTTTGGATCTATTTATGCATAGCCCATGATGAGTTGTGTTCCTGGATACAAGAACTTGAAAGTGTCCTAGTGGTTTACCATTGGACGGGTCATGATGCCCAAGAATAGACAATACTTGGATGGATAATCAAAGTTTGTATATATAAAAAAATAACATGTGCAACATACCTCGTTGGCTGACCAACTGCTTGTATGGTAAAGGTGTAAACACCAATCCGGAACATTGATAACTCCATCCTTAATTTGCCAGATTATGATAATAAACCATATCGGGATATAATAAACACCGGGTTTTCCTTATAACAATGGCGACTTGTTAGTCAAAACCAGGTCGGTTTAATGAACACTGGGTTATAAGTGATCATTACTAACAACTTCTAGTTGAAAGCCAAGTCGGGTCAAGGACGCCGGTTTATCAGAAGATATTATGAACTCAACAAAAGGGAAAAGCTTGACAAATAAAACTAAAAAAGAATATGCGAGGCTTTTTACGAGCTGTCAGGCTCCAAATCGAGGCTTTTCATGGGCTGCCAGGCCGCTGAGTTAAACCATTTTGCAAAGCCTTTTTAAGATGGACCTCAATCTTTAACCAATCATCAATTTAACTTTGACAAGTTCAGGGTCCATGGGATTGACTTGTCAAATGTTTGATGGGTCATACCAGGTTTACCTGGACGGAGTGGCTTACTTAAAGAGGCAGGATAACCCGGGGTTTTAGGTGAATACACCTGGCTTCCAAGCCTGGCTTGATAGCCTATTACAAGGGTTCAAAACTCATTTTTCTTTTCGAAGCAAAGAGCCCCCAGGTAATATGTGAGCTATGCTCGGTGGTTACCTATGTTTGACCTGTGTTTAATGCAACAGACTCTCTTTGGTTCCACATAATTTCCTCTTTGGCTTAACGCCTATCAAGAGGTGTAGCTATGGTGTGATAACAACCAAGCCCCCTAGTGATATCCCTTTAAACCGATCAAGATGTGTAGCTATGGTGTGACAACAACCAAGCCCCCTAGTGATATCCTTTTGTGGTTTCAAACCGATCAAGAGGTGTAGCTATGGTTCCGATATGACCAAGCCCCCTAGTGATTTTCGTTATATCCGTGCGGCTGCAGAGACCGGTTTAAGAAAACTCCGCTTTGTCAGTAGAAACTCTTGTAAGCACACACATGATGTAAAAAGAACAGATACCCCGCTTTATTCGAGGCTCCGGTTTATTATATAATATATATATTGTCATAAATATGTACATATGAAGAGCATGTGGCTTAAGTATAGTAAGGCCGAAGAAGAGCTATATTCCACGGCCGCTTGGTCTCCTCCTCTGATTTACGTGAGTCTTTGTGCTCTCGAACATCAATGAGGTACTATGACCCATTGTGTAGATTCTTGCTGACCATAAAAGGTCCTTCCCAAGGTGGGGACAACTTGTGCATATTAGTTTGATCCTCGATGAGCCGGAGCACATGATCGCCCTCTTGAAAAGTTTTGGTCTTAACCCGGTGGCTGTGATAACATCGGAGATCTTGTTGATAAATCGCCGAACGTGCTGCTGCAAGTTCACGGTCCTCATCTAATAGGTCCAGGGAATCCTGACGTGCTATCCCATTATCAGATTCAACATAAGCTGCCACACGGGGCGAGTCGTGACGGATGTCACTAGGAAGAACCGCCTTCGCTCCATAAACCATGAAGAAAGGTGTGTAACCCAGAGATCTGTTAGGTGTGGTGTTGATGCTCCATAACACAGAAGGTAATTCCTCCACCCAATAACCCGGTGTCCGCTTCAAAGGAACCATAAGCCGGTGTTTAATACCTCTCAAAATTTCTTGATTTGCCCTCTCCGCTTGACCATTAGATTGGGGGCGAGCCACCGATGCTATATCAAGCCGGATGTGCTCACGTTGGAAAAATTCCTCCATCTCTCCCTTTGACAGCTTAGTACCATTATCAGTTATAATACTGTGTGGAAAGCCAAACCGGAATATCACCTTTTTGATGAAATGAACCGCCATGGCTACATCACACTTACTGACTGGCTCTGCTTCCACCCATTTGGTGAACTTGTCAACTGCCACTAATAAGTGGGTCTTTTTGTCCTTGGAGCGCTTAAAGGGTCCAACCATATCAAGCCCCCAAGTCGCAAACGACCATGTTATTGGAATCATCCTCAACTCCTGAGCCAGAATATGAGCACGGCGTGCAAATTTTTGACAACCGTCACATCGTTTGACAAAGTCCTGAGCATCAGCATGAGCTGTTAACCAATAGCATCGATTTGGAACGTCGGATTATCTGCCGGGCCGAGCTTTCATCCTCTGGTAACTCACCCCGGTTCATGTAAGCCAGGTATGGGATTGTCCAATCCGGTATGACATGCAAAGCTGCCACCAATTGAGCCTCCGGGTCAGGAATAGCCAACTCCTCCTCTATTGGTACCTTGACCGACGGATTATGCAGCACATCAAGAAAGACATTTGGTGGGACCGGTTTATGATGAGAACCAAGGTGGCTTAAAGTGTCCACCGCTTCATTGTTTCGCCGGTCTATATGGTCCACCTGATAACCCTTGAAGTGACCAGCCACTGTTTCCACCTCTCGTCGATATGCAGCCATGAGTGGGTCTTCAGAATCCCAAGTGCCAGACACCTGTTGGGCCACCAGTTCTGAATCCCCAAAGCACTTAACCCGGCTTAAGTTCATCTCCTTAGCCATTCGAAGACCATGGAGTAAGGCCTCATATTCAGCTACATTGTTAGTACAAGGGAACATTAAACGGAGGACATAACAAAACTTGTCACCTCGTGGGGAAGTTAGTATGACTCCAGCCCCCGAGCCCTCCAACTGTCTGGATCCATCAAAGTGAATAGTCCAATACGTGGTATCTGGCTTTTCCTCTGGTGCCTGGAATTCTGTCCAATCATTGATGAAGTCCATGAGTTCTTGGGAATTAATTGTTGTGCAAGGTATGTATTTGAGCTCGTGAGGTCCAAGCTCAATAGCCCATTTGGCAATCCGGCCAGTTGCTTCTCTGTTTTGAATGATATCTCCTAGAGGGGCTGAACTGACCACTGTGATAGGATGACACTGAAAATAATGTTTAAGCTTCCGGCTTGCCATAAACACTCCATACACCAGCTTCTGCCAATGTGGATACCTCTGCTTTGACTCAATGAGCACCTCACTGATATAATAAATCGGCCGTTGAAACGGATATTCCTTGCCAGCTTCCTTGTGCTCCACCACAATAGCCATGCTAACAGCTCGGGCATTAGCAGCCACGTATAGCAACAACGGCTCTTTATCGACCGGGGCTGCAAGATCATGCTAACTGCCTCTTCAGATCCTCAAACGCTTTATCAGCCGCCTCGCTCCAGACAAAATCATCTGTTTTCTTGAGCATCTGATATAAAGGGATAGCCTTCTCCCCAAGACGACTGATAAACCGGCTCAAAGCCGCAATCCGGCCGGCCAAACGTTGAATGTCATTGATACACGCCGGTTTAGCCAAAGATGTAATTGCTGAATTTTTTTCCAGATTAGCCTCAATGCCTCTATTTGACACTAGAAAACCCAAGAGTTTGCCTGCCGGAACACCAAAGACACACTTTTCCGGATTGAGCATCATCTTGTAAACCCGGAGGTTGTCAAAGGTTTCTCTCAAATCATCTATCAATGTTTCCTCCTTCCTGGACTTTATCACAATATCATCCACATATGCATAAACATTGCGCCCAATCTGCTTATGAAGACAATTCTGAACACAGCGTTGATAAGTCGCCTGGGCACTTTTGAGCCCAAAGGGCATGGAGACATAGCAGAAGGCTCCAAAGGGAGTTATAAAAGCTGTCTTCTCCTGGTCCTTAACTGCCATTTTGATCTGATGATAACCAGAATAAGCGTCTAGAAAACACAAACGGTCACAACCCACCATAGCATCAATGATCTGATCAATACGAGGGAGGGCAAAGGGGTCTGCAGGGCAAGCTTTGTTCAAGTCTGTGTAATCCACACACATACGCCAAGTGTCATTTTTCTTAAGAACTAGCATCGAATTAGCCAACCACTCTGGGTGAAAGACCTCGACGATAAACCCTACGGCCAACAACCGAGCTACCTCCTCACCAATAGCCTTGCGCCTTTCTTCATTGAAGCGGTGGAGAAACTGCCGGACCAGTTTAAACTTGGGATCAATGTTAAGTGTGTGCTCAGCGAGTTCCCCCGGTACACCTGGCATGTCAGAAGGTTTCCATGCAAAGATGTCCCGGTTCTCACGGATGAACTTGATGAGCGCGCTTTCCTATTTGGGATCCAGGTTAGCACTGATGTTGAACTGCTTGGATTAATCGCGAGGAACGAAATCAACCATTTTAGTATCTGTGGCTGATTTAAACTTCAATGCCGGATCGTGTTCCGTAGTTGGCTTTTTCAAAGAGGTCATATCCGTCGGATCAACTTGGTCTTTATAAAACTTCAGCTCCTCCATGGCACAAACCGACTCAGCATAAGCCGCATCACCTTCCTCACATTCCAAAGCGATATTCCTGCTCCCATTTACTGTGATGGCCCCCTTATGACTTGGCATTTTAAGCTGTAGATAAACATAACACGACCTCGCCATGAACTTGGCATAAGCCGGTCGCCCAAACAAAGCATGATACATACTTTAGATTTTCACCACCTGAAAAGTCAATGTTTCTAACCTTGAATCATGGTCATCTCCAAAAGCCACCTCTAAGGCTATCTTGCCCACTGGATATGCAGACTTGTCAGGCACCACACCGTGGAAAATAGTGTTTGACGGTTTAAGACTCTTATCCGTCAACCCCATACGACGGAAGGTATCATAATATAGAATGTTGATACTACTTCCCCCATCCATGAGTGCCTTAGTGAGCTTATATCTCCCAACTTGAGGGGCCACCACTAGGGCCAAGTGACCCGGATTGTCAACCCGGGGTGGGTGATCCTCTCTACTCCACAAAATGGGTTGCTCAGACCAGCGCAAATACTGAGGCACCGCCGGTTCAACAGAGTTTACTTCCCTCTTGTGAAGCTTCTGATCACACTTACACAAGCTAGTGGTGAAGACATGATATTGCCCACTATTTAGCTGCTTAGGATTGCTCTGATAACCCGACTGCTGCTGCTGCTGGTTCCCCTGATGGTTGTAACCTCCTTGGTTGCCATGGTTCCCTTGATTACTATGTCCGGTTTGATTGCCCTGGAATCCTGAACCGGAGCTGCCGCCTCCGTATCTCGGCCCATGGAAACCACCTCCTGAACCGCCGGGTGGGCCATTATCGTACTGAAACATATTGGAGTTCTTGAAATCCCGCATGATGTAAAAATCCTTCCAAAGATGTGATGCTAGCTTTTCCTTTTATCCATGCTTCGGACAGGGTTGATTTAACAGGCGCTCCAAATTGGGGCCTGAACCTCCGCCCCTCTGGGGCTACTTACCCTTACGACGCTGACCATTCTCCTGAGCATTGGTGTTAGCCACAAAGTCCAGACTGTTGTCGGCCTTGCATTTACCATTTTTCCCATGGCCTGCCGGATTATGCTGCTGACCCTTTGTGTTCCCGTTCTTTTTCCCTTTCCCCGGTTTGTCCTCCTCTGAGTCAGGGTCTTCGGTATTATCTGAATCGGCGTACTTAACCAAAGCGGCCATAAGCGTTGACATATCATAGCAGTGATGTTTGAGCCTTCCTAAGTTCTGTTTGAGCGGCAGAAAACGGCAATTGCCCTCCAACGTTAGCACTGCGGTATCTGCATTGATACGATCCGATGAATGCAGAATAGCTGAGACCCGCTTTACCCAATGGGTCATGGACTCCCCATCCTCTTGGACACAAGCGGCCGGATCCACAATTGACATGGGCTGCTTACAAGTATCTTTGAAGTTCTGGATAAACCGGTGCTTTAATTCGGCCCATGATCGCACAGAGTTAGTTGGTAAGCTTTTTAACCAAGTGCGAGTTGTTCCTTCCAACATCATGGTGAAGTATTTAGCACATACTACCTCATCCACATCTAACATCTCCATTGCCATCTCGTAGCTTTCAACCCATGCCTCTGGTTGCAGATCGGCGGTGTAATTGGGTACCTTACGAGGTCCTTTGATGTCCTTGGGCAATCTCACATTATGCAAAGAGGGGGTGAGACATGGCACCCCTAAGGAACTGAATACCACACCTGGCTCTACTGAAGCGGTAGGGTGAACCGGAGTATGTTGACGGGCTCCGTGCAGAGCTGCTAACTCGGCCTCTCGACGTGCGTGACCATGATCCACCACATCCTGCGCATTAGCACCTCCCCCTACCGGGTTGTGCCCTCACGGTGAATTACGGCAACGTGCACTGCTCGACACGGCCGGTTCATCCTCGACGTGCCTACTGTAGCTCCGTCTTGGACGGGGAGTGGAATGAATCCTCTCACGACTGTGCAAATATGCCTGCTGCTGGTTTAGAGCTGTTTGAAGAAGATCTCTGGCCCATCGTGCCTCAATCGCAACTGGTGATTAGCCGTCGGTTGGGAGGGCTACCAATCATGAAGCGGCGTCCACAATGTTGTCCAACGGGTTGGAGTAATGCCTGGGAGGTGTTGGAACATACTGTGGCACAATGTTGTTCTGACGGGGCGGGTCCGCCGTGCGTGGCTGAACCGGCGCTCCTGTCCCTAGCGCCTCTGTTCGGTTTACTATTGGCTGGTTACTCGTTCCTGCTCCTGGCGTATTGAAGAGATTTCTTGGCTCATAACTTGGCGGGAGATGCGATCGATATCTTCTTCTCATGACTTCCTCTGAAGCATTCTAATCCAGCCTAAGCCGGTAGGCCTGACCTTCCAACTCAGCTTGCTCTATAGCCATCCTAGCGTTCTCTGCTGCTAGGTCCGCTTTAGCTTGAGTTACCTGATCCTTTAGCTTTGCGATCTCCGCATTGTGCTAATCCCGGGCTGCTGCATCCACCTTTGCGGCCATCAATGTTGCCAAAGCATCGAACAAGTCAGACAGAACTTGAGCCGGAGGTGGCACAGAGCCCCCTGCCCCCGCCGGCATGGCTGTTGCTGAACCGGAAAGCATTGCTGCAGCGGTTGATGAGTGGGGCGCTAATTGTGTACCCGCCATGAAGATAGCTGCCCGGTTTGGCATATCAGGAGAGTCCGGAATACTGTTGCACTCGGAACCTCCACTAATTCGGCCGTCCTGCAACTGATAAAGCGATTCGGTTTCTCCAGAAGACTCGTCGTCGGAGCAGACGACGGTTTCTCCATCGGATGCCTGTCCGTCCTCATATTCTGCTCTGTGGATGACACCTATGAAAACATGCTTTGCCATGGGCTGAACCGGGGAAGGACTTGCACGCTAAGCCGTCTCGATGATGTCGGTGCAAGTGTCCGGCTCAGGGCCCGGTTCGCCAATCTTGCCGATGAAGACATGAATCCCACCAAAGGGGACCCGGTACCCATATTCGATTGAATCGTCCTCGGGGCCCCATCCTATGTTGTCGATGTAGAGCTTTCTGCGATGACTCTTCGTTATCCGGCCCACAGCGTATCCCTTGAGTCCATCAAAGCTGCCCTTTAAGAACTCGAAACCATCGTGCGATAGCCCCACGGTGGACGCCAACTGTCGTGGGTTTGTCACGGCAGATGTCCTTGTGAAAGGACTTAGTCATGGAGCCATCGCAACGGGTTAGCTTAAAGGGGTTAAACCGGACAAGGGGACACGGGGAGTTTTATACTAGTTCGGCCCCTTCGATGAAGGTAAAAGCCTACGTCTAGTTGTGATTGGTATTGCTAGGGTTTTGATGACCAGGGAGCGAATCCGCTTTGACTGGCCCTCGAGTTGTTGTCTGTCTCTGAACCGCTGTCGGGTTGTCCCTTTATATACATAGGTTGACGCCCGCCGGTTTACAGAGTCTCGAAGCCGGATCATAAATGTGTCTGGTTCGGTCTCTATACTTCCTATCTTACAATGCAAGTTACATAATAAGGTCGGTTTACATCTACAGGCCTTACTTCGCCTCTGGGCCTTGGGCCTTCATAAAGCGCCATCATTCTTACATCTTCATCGGCTTCTAATCTTCATAAAGTTAGACCGGCTATTCCTGGCCGGTTTATATCCAGTAGTAGTTTCCCAACAGAATCAGAGCTGAGTTTTATCACGTATAGTGTGAACTTGCCCAAGCGATCATGAAGCAGGTCCTCAAACCAACAGGGATGTTCTACCATGGACCAATCATGCGGGAAGATGTCCGAGCACTGATACTCGCTCATCGTCTAGACCTGAAGCCTTTCAAGAAGCTCGGGTGCTTCCCCCTAACTATGAAGATTGGACCACCGACATGGAGGATTAATTGTTGATGACAATGTGTCAGTACTGTCTTTCCATGGCGAAACTTTGAATTTATGCACGGCGAAACTATGCGATGTAACTAAACCATGGTCCTGAACTAGCGTAGATTGCTCAAGTTAATTAGTTTGGGTATGAGGAACTTCGTCATTTATGTTTACTATTGGTTACTTGTATTTTGCTAATTATGCCTCTTTGTTTTCTTAAGTACATTATGTTGCATATTATTGTTCAGTTCATCAACTCACGATGCATGTACATAGATCAGAGATGTCAACGGACTACTACGCCGTGTACGTTGGGAGGGTTCCAAGAGTCTACGACCACTGGCCAACTGCTCAGGCCGAGGTGCACAGGTACCTAGGTGCTAGCCACAGAGGGTTCGACAGCAGAGTCGAAGAGGGAAGTAGTTACTTGAGGTGGACACTCCAGTATGAGCAGGGGCAGGACCGCCGGTACTACATAGTCGCGGTCTTGCTCATGCTGATCACTCTTCTCTTCTACATCATGGTTTAGATGGAGATGATGAAACTTGTGTGTGTGCCATGACCATGCAGCTGCACTTATTCGAGACATGACATGATCGCACTTGTGTATCGCTATTTTCGAGATGTGATGATATTTGTGTTGAATGATGATGATGGTATGAAGAGACTACTATATGTCTATGAAATGATGAGAATAGTGTATGTTTAGTATGATCGGATGAAACTATTGTATAGAGCCTGTATAAATACATCACAAATACGTAGGGGGTGCAAATATGTGAAAGCGGGAACATTAGCAGTAGCGCTGGAAAGCACCTAGCAGTAGCGCTGGCTTAGTAGCAGCGCTTCATATGAACAAGCACTACAGATAGTTATCAGTAGCGCTGGTCCTGGAAGCGCTAATGCTAATAATACTTACCAGTAGCGCTGCCCATACCAGCGCTACTGCTATAACTTAGTTGTAGGGCGGTTGAGGGAGTCCTGGATTAGGGGGTGTTCGGATAGCCGGACTATACCTTCAGCCAGACTCCTGGACTATGAAGATACAAGATTGAAGACTCCGTCCCGTGTCCGGAAGGGACTTTCCTTGGCGTGGAAGGCAAGCTTGGCGATACGGATATGAAGATCTCCTACCATTGTAACCGACTTTGTGTAACTCTAACCCTCTCCGGTGTCTATATAAACCGGAGGCGTAGGACAACATACACATCAACAATCATACCATAGGCTAGCTTCTAGGGTTTAGCCTCCTCGATCTCGTGGTAGATCTACTCTTGTACTACCCATATCATCAATATTAATCAAGCAGGACGTAGGGTTTTACCTCCATCGAGACGGCCCGAACCTGGGTAAAACTTCGTGTCCCTTGTCTCCTGTTACCATCCGGCCTAGACGCACAGTTCGGGACCCCCTACCCGAGATCCGCCGGTTTTGACACCGACATTGGTGCTTTCATTGAGAGTTCCTCTGTGTCGTCGCCGTCAGGCTCGATGGCTCCTACGATCATCGATAGCGATGCATTCTAGGGTGAGACCTTCCTCCCTGGACAGATCTTCGTCTTCGTCGGCTTCGCACTGCGGGCCAATTTGCTTGGCCATCTAGAGCAGATCGAAAGCTACGCCCCTGGCCCTCAGGTCAGATTTGGAAGTTTTAACTACACGGCTGACATGCGCGGGGACTTGATCCTCGACAGATTCGAGCCATTGCCGAGCGCGCCACACTGTCACGACGAGCGTGATTTAGCTTTGCTGCCGAATAGTGCCCTGGAGGCCGCACCCGCATCGCCTCCAACCCTTAATTCGGAGCCAACTGCGCCGATCGAGGATGGGCGGTTGGACGCCACCTCGGGGGCTGCAACCCCAACGGCGATTGAGCCAAGCACCAGCCCCATACTCTGCGAGACTCGTGACTCCAAGGAGACGGACTCCTCTTCGGACTCCGAACCCTCCGCGCCCCTACCGATCGAATCCGATTCGGCGCCGATCATGGAGTTCACTTCTGCGGACATCTTTCAGCACTCGCCTTTCGGCGATATCCTGAAGTCACTAAAGTCTCTCTCTTTATCAGGAGAGCCCTGGCCGGACTACGGTCAGCATGGTTGGGGTACGGACGATGAAGAAATTCAAAGCCCACCCACCACCCACTTTGTAGCCACTGTCGACGACTTAACCGACATGCTCGACTTCGACTCCGAAGACATCGACGGTATGGACGCCGATGAAGGAGATGATGAAGAACCAGCGCCTACTAGGCCCTGGAAAGCCACCTCATCTTGAAATATACATGGTGGACACCCCAAAAGAGGGAGATGGCGATGGAACAGCGGAGGATGACCCCTCTAAGAAACAGCCTAAGCGCCAGCGTAAACGGCGCCGCTCAAAATCCCGCCAAAACAAACACGGTGATTCCAGCACGGGAGATAATAATACTCCGGAAAGCGCCAAACAAAACCCCCTCCAGCAAGATTTAGCAGAGGAGGATGGAGAAACCAGCCCTCATGAGAGAGCGGCAGACAGAGAGGTCGAGGACGAAAATTATATGCCTCCCTCCGAAGACGAGGCAAGCCTCGACGACGACGAATTCGTTGTGCCAGAGGATCCCGTCGAGCAAAAGCGTTTTCAACGCAGGCTTATGGCCACGACAAGAAGCCTCAAGAAAAAACAGCAACAGCTGAGAGCTGATCAAGACTTGCTAGTCGACAGATGGACTGAAGTCCTTGCGGCCGAAGAGCATAAACTCGAACGCCCCTCCAAGAGCTACCCAAAGTGCAGGTTGCTACCCCGATTAGAGGAGGAAGCGCTTGATGCAGCCGACTGGCCACCTCGTGATCGCGACAGAGAGGCCTCTCGGCCCTCCACTCAAGCCGCACCCCGTACCAAGGCACGGGAATATGCGCCGGACTTACGAGACATGTTGGAGGACAAGGCAAGGCAAACAAGATCGATCTACGGATCGCGTGGGCGCCCCACGGCTCGAGACGGTAACCGTCACGCCGACCACAAATTCGGCGGGGCCGAACAAAGTAGACAAGGCTCATTGGAGCTACGTCATGATATAGCCCAGTACAGAGGCGCCGCACACCCACTCTGCTTTATAGACGAAATAATGGATCATCAAATCCCCGAGGGTTTCAAACCCGTAAAACATCGAATCATATGATGGCACAACAGATCCCGCGGTATGGATCGAGGATTATCTCCTTCATATCCACATGGCCCACGGCGATGATTTCCATGCCATCAAATACCTCCCACTCAAGCTTAAAGGACCAGCTCGGCATTGGCTTAACAGCTTGCCAACAGGATCAATTAGTTGTTGGGAGGACCTGGAAGCCGCATTCCTCAACAATTTCCAGGGCACTTACGTGCGACCCCCAGACGCCGATGACCTAAGTCATGTAATTCAGCAGCCAGAGGAATCGGCCAGGCAATTCTGGACACGGTTCCTAACAAAGAAAAATCAAATAGTTGACTGTCCGGACGCTGAGGCCCTAGCAGCCTTCAAACACAATATCCATGATGAGTGGCTGGCCCGGCACCTTGGACAGGAAAAGCCGAAATCTATGGCAGCACTCACGACACTCATGACCCGCTTTTGCGCGGGAGAAGACAGCCGGCTTGCTCGTAGCAACAATATGACCAAGACCCCTGGTAATTCGGACACCAGGGACAGTAGTGGCAGGTCGCGTCGCAACAAGTAGAAGCGCCGCATTAACGGCGACAATGCTGAGGATACGACAGTTAATGCCGGATTCAGAGGCTCTAAATCCGGTCAGCGGAAAAAGCCATTCAAAAGGAATCCTAGGGGCCCGTACAATTTGGACCGAATACTCGACCGCTCGTGCCAGATACATGGCACCCCTGAAAAGCCAGCCAATCACACCAACAGGGATTGTTGGGTGTTCAAGCAGGCAGGCAAGTTAAACGCCGAAAATGAAGACAAGGGGCTGCATAGCGATGACGACGAGGAGCCCCGGCCGCCAAACAACAGTGGACAAAAGGGTTTTCCCCCACATGTGCGGACGGTGAACATGATATACGCAACCCATGTCCCCAAAAGGGAGCGGAAGCGTGCGTTAAGGGACGTATACGCGGTAGAGCCAGTCGCCCCAAAGTTCAACCCATGGTCCTCCTGCCCGATCACCTTTGATCGAAGGGACCATCCCACCAGCATCCGTCATGGCGGATTCGCCGCATTGGTTCTAGACCCAATTATTGACGGATTTCATCTCACTAGAGTCCTTATGGACGGCGGCAACAGCCTGAACCTTCTTTACCAGGATACAGTGCGGAAAATGGGCATAGATCCCTCGAGGATTAAGCCCACCAAAACGACCTTTAAAGGCGTAATACCAGGTGTAGAGGCCAACTGTACAGGCTCAGTCACACTTAAAGTGGTCTTCGGATATCCGGATAATTTCTGAAGCGAGGAGTTAATCTTCGACATAGTCCCGTTTCGCAGTGGCTGTCACGCACTGCTCGGGTGAACCGCATTTGCTAAGTTCAATGTGGTACCACATTTCGCATACCTTAAGCTCAAGATGCCAGGCCCTCGAGGAGTAATTATGGTCAATGGAAACACCGAACGCTCCCTCCGAACGGAGGAGCACACGGCGTCCCTTGCAGCGAAAGTTCAAAGCAGCCTCTCCAGGCAGTTCTCCAGTCCGGCCACTAAACGACCGGACACCGTCAAGCGCGCCCGGAGTAACCTACAACAAGACCGCCTGGCACGATCCGAGAAGGCGTAGCAATGCGGCCCGAACCCCAACCCTTGCAAAAAGGCGACGCCAGTACTTCGTGTACATAACTACGCTCTAGAGATACCATGGGCACAGGGGGAGGGGCACCATCACGGCACACCCAAAACATGACTTAAACCGTACCAGGGGCTGCCGATTTTTTAATTTTCTCTTACTCTCAGGACTTCATCCTTCGGAGGGCCTGTTCGGCAGTTCAATCACCGCACAAACGATGCAAGAACCAGGGAAGCAGACAAGCCACGCCGCACTACGGAACTCCCAGGTGGTCTCTATCATGAGCAGTATACCTGTTCCGCATACTATTCCGCAGCTTGCCCCTGGAATGGACATGTTAACTAGTCCAACCTTCCACTTATCGCATTATTTGTATCGTTCTGCCTTGATCGCACACCTTTTTAATAAATAATGCATAGCTTTCGTCTATTTTTGCATTACCTTTTTTTCTTTATATATGTTCCTTAACGACATGTTGCACCCGTACATGTTGGTACGGCCAAAATACTCCAGGGGCTTTAGTACCCCTCAATATGGTGTGAGAAGTCCGAACACTTTAACAAGTGCGGCACCCCGAACTTATAGCATTATATGCATCGGCTCCGAATCATGTCTTGGGTCAATAGTTGGGTTTGCCCGGCTCCTATGTTTTGACGCAGCACAGTAGCGTAAGTATTTCCCTCGGTTTTTGAGAACCAAGGTATCAATCCAGTAGGAGGCTCCTCAACAGTCCCACGAACCTACACAAACAAACAAAGAACTCGCAACCAACGCGATAAAGGGGTTGTCAATCCCTTCACGGCAACTTGCGAAAGTGAGATTTGATAGAGATAATATGATAAGATAAATATATTTTTGGTATTTTATAATATAGATGCAAAAAGTAAAGATGCAAATAAAAGTAGATTGAAAGCTTATATGATAAAAAATAGACTCGGGGGCCATAGGTTTCACGAGAGGCTTCTCTTAAGATAGAACACTACTAGGAAAAGGGCTATATAGATGATATGGACACTAATGGCGCACCAGACATGTGGTGCGCCATTAGTATATAGTAATGGCGCACCATGTGTTGGTGCGCCATTAGTGTCCAAATACTAATGGCGCACAACTTCCACGGTGCACCATTAGTAACAATTTTTTTAAATTTTTTTCAAAACTAGTAATGGCGCACCAGGGGATAGTGCGCCATTACTAGTTAAACTAGTATGGCGCACCACATCCACAGTGCGCCACTAGTAAATTTTTTTCAATTTTTTTTATTTTTTTTCAAAGTTAGTAATGGCGCACCGTGGGTCTGGTGCGCCATTAGTAGTTAAAACTAGTAATGGCGCACCACACCCACGGTGCGCCATTACTAACATTTTTTTCTTTATTTTTTTAATTTCTTTTCAAAGTTATTAATGGCGCACCGTGGGTGTGGTGCGCCATTGCTGCGCCATTAGTAATTTTGAACCAAAATTCCCCCGAATGCACCCCCCCTGACCGCCTTTTCAGTTTTTAAAAAATAAAAGAAAATAACGGAAATGTCAAAAAAAATTAGTTTCCCATGTGATATGTGGTATAGTTGTTGTGAAAATTTACAAATATGAATTTCGACTTTATTTGCAAAATCTCTCTAGAGTTTGTAAAATGGGCATAAATTTTGCATACTAACTCGGATGAAAAAGTTTTTTATATGAAAAATCATCTACTCGAAAAGTTACATCCAAATTTAACGTGGGGTACCCCGTTAAACATTTTCAAAATCCTCAAAAACCTAACAGAAAAAAGTAACGGGGCTTTTAAGACCTGGATGCAAAAAAAATCAAAAAATTTCAAACTTACTAGTGGCGCACCGTTTGCTAGGTGCGCCACTAGTAACAGAAAAAAAATAGTTTCGAATTTTTTTTCGGGATTTTTTTTTCAAAATATGATACGTAATATGAACGGAAGTTTGAAATAATTTTTCAAGATTTCATCACACTTATGAACATGAACAAAGTCCTAAACATCAGCAAGGTTTAATAGGATTGATATGCTAGATATATCAATAGGTGCTTGTGAAGTGAGCTGGTGCTGGGGTTGGATAGAACTCTGAAGTTAAGCGTGCTTGGGCTAGAGTAGTGTGAGGATGGGTGACCTTTCGGGAAGTTTGACCACGGAGTGTGATTTGACGCCATTAGTAGGCAAAATTGGTGCGCCATTAGTAGGCCTTTTCCTAGTAGTGAGCATAAGTATTACGGTGGGTGAACAAATTACTGTCAAGCAATTGATAGAAAAGCGAATAATTATGAGATTATTTAGACATGATCATGTATATAGGCATCATGTCCATGACAAGTAGACCGACTCCTGCCTGCATCTACTACTATTACTCCACACATCGACCGCTATCCAACATGCATTTAGAGTATTAAGTTCATAAGAACAGAGTAACGCATTAAGAAAGATGACATGATGTAGAGGGATAAACTCAAGCAATATGATATAAACCCCATCTTTTTATCCTCGATGGCAACAATAAAATACGTGCCTTGCAACCCTTTCTGTCACTGGGTAAGGACACCGCAAGATTGAACCCAAAGCTAAGCAGTTCTCCCATGGCAAGAAAGATCAATCTAGTAGGCCAAACCAAACCGATAATTCAAAGAGACTTGCCAAGATAACTCAATCATACATAGAAGATTCAGAGAAGATTCAAATATTTCTCATAGATAAACTTAATCATAAACCCACAATTCATCGGATCTCGACAAACACACCAAAAAAAGTGTTTACATCGAATAGATCTCCACAAGAGAGGGGGAGACCATTGTATTGAGATCCAAAAAGAGAGAAGAAGCCATCTAGCTAATAACAATCGACCCGAAGGTCTGTGGTAAACTACTCACAACTCATCAGAAGGGCTATGGTGTTGATGAAGAAGCCCTCCGTGGTCGATTCCCCCTCCGACGGAGCACCATCGAAGGCTCCAAGATGGGATCTCGCGGATACAGAAGGTTACGGTGGCGGAAATATTTCTTCGGTGGCTCCCTGGATGTTTTCGGGGTACGTAGGTATATCTAGGAGGAAGAAGTACGTCGGTGGCCGCTCGAGGGGCCCAGGAGACAGGGGGTGCGCCCAGGAGGGGTGGGCGCACCCTCCTATCTCCTGGCCACCTCGATTGCTTCTTGACTTGCACTCCAAGTTCTCCGGATCACGTTCGTTCCAAAAATCATGCTCCCGAAAGTTTCATTCCATTTGGACTCCGTTTGATATTCCTTTTCTTCGAAATACTGAAATAGGCAAAAAAAACATCAATACGGGTCGGGCCTCCGTTTAGTAGGTTAGTCCCGAAAATGATATAAATGTGTAAAATAAAGCCCATAAACATCCAAAACAGGTAATATAATAGCATGAAACAATCAAAATTTATAGATACGTTGGAGATGTATCATTGCCGAAGTGAAACGGTGGAGGCAACGAGGCCATAGAAGCGCCTGCCGGAGGCGCGTACGCCATGGGGGCAGGGACGGGTGGCGCGAGCGACGCCACGGGATCGGGACCTGTGGGAGGCGGCGGCGGATACGCCGCATAGAGGGAAGCAGTCGGTGCCGTGATCGAGGGTGATCCCGCCAGGGACGTGGACGCCATGTGGCCCGTCGTGACAGCCGACGAAGTGGCCTCGGACGCGAGGGCTAGAGGCGCGATGGCGCCGGTCGATGAGGTAGATGAAGGGGCACTCGACGTATGGATCGTCAGTGCATGTCCCGGCGACGAGGAAGCCGGAGGATGGTTGGAGAAGAACGAGCCGACGCTCCGTGTCCCGATCTGAGGCAGCCGCATGGTGGCTGAGTCGAGCGGGAGAGAGAGGAGGGCGGCGAGCGAGGCTGGAAGGAACCCGGCGGAGGAGGAGCTGGAGGCGGCGGCTCCCGTCATGGCGGCAGCGCGATCGAGGGGCGGTGGCGCGATGTAGGGGGCGGCGGCGATAGTTTACGGTTTTGTGGAAGCGTACGTAACCAGCTCTGATACCATGCAATACAATGATTTTGGGAAACGAACTCAACCCTCTAGGGGTGGCTTATCTCATTAAAGACAATATAACCGAGCCTAAAGCAAGCTCTCTCAGCGATTTGGGTTTCTCACCGTCCGTTTTCGCGATCTAAACATTTCTCGCCGTCAGATCTAATGTGTAAAATCATCTCTCCCGCAACTGGCCCAGCTGTCCTATGGGCTGCTTTTCCAGAGGACGAATCCAAGCCCTGTGGTAAAGTGGGCCGGTTATTCTAGCCCATTAAGCTAATACCGTCGTTCTCGCTCGACATGGGATGTGGATTTTTCGCTAATTGTGCTCGCTGCTCACTGGACAGAGGAGGTGGATTGGTGACAGGGGAATCCCGCTGCACTGACGCAAGCGACGCGCTTGAGCAGGATGGTGAAGCGGGCGAGCCGTGCCAGGCGACGCGGGCGATCCGTCCAGGTGACGCCGTGACGAGCACGCGATTTGGGCGAATCCAGCCGACGTGCTTGAGCGGGATCCAAGCCAAGCGCGCGACACTGCTGGCCGCGACCACGACGACTTAGATCCAGCGGCGGATCGGCCACTGTTCTGTCTGTTCATCTCTCTGTCCGCGTGTCCTGCCAGAGTTGATTCTAGCCGCTAGCACTAACTCTCCACCTTGGGTTTGTCCACTAAGAATTCAATCACCGTCCGCTAGCACTCCTCCCGGCCAGATGGTTCGGCAGCCTATGTACCTACAAGAAAATCCTCCTTCTCGTTATGACAGAGATTGTTCTTGGGATTTTAATGTCTGCAGGCTACGGGTGACAAGCCGGTGGTTCCATCTGTCAAGTCAAATTACAATAATATTTTTCTAATGCAATTTGGAAAGTTTTATCAAATCCAGTGAGCAAATGAGACTGCAATACTTGGTTTGTGCTCTAGAATTATAAAACTTGCTTATAAGTCCTGCTTATCTTTTTCATGTGAACTATAATTATTTTTCTTTTTCCAGCTACATTGAAATTTGTAGATGAAGGGCATGTTCTATACCATGATTTATGATTTGGCACATAAGTGACATCCAAGAGAGGATATTCTTCTAACTTTACTTTACAATGTGAGTATATCCTACTCTAAATTTCACATGTTCAACCGGCAGCATCTGCGCTCTATTTTGATGTTTCTATATATTTCCAACCTGTGCACCTAAGCGTAGGATAAAAGTATTCAAGTTAAACAAGTTAATATTTGATTATCAAGCGATGAATAGATTCATAATATGTTGACTGGTGCAGTACGAAAGGGGACAAAAGTGATTTTAGTGGGATCCAGCTGACGCGTTCGAGCAAGATCCAAGTGAAGCGCACAACATTGCCAGCCACGACCATGACGACCTGCTCGAGTGGGATTCCAAGATGACTTGCCTGGTAGTGGAAGCCAGCGTCTAGGGATCGCAAAGGTGAGCAGTCACACATCCACGAGGCTGCTTCTCTTCGATTTCATTGGCCGCATTGGGGTCCTGGGCAACTTGTCCTGGTAAGCTCCCTTGCAACACCACTCCCCTCGAGCCAGGCACAACGTTTGATCAACACGCGCCTCCACTCTCCTACGGGCTACGGCCGTAGCTTCTTCCCAGAACCCACGAGGCTGAATATCAAATGATTGTCCATTTGTCGTACTACAAAACAATGTACAAGTACAGAAAATGCAGCCAAATAATTATCATGTCATGTTCACGCTAAATCACAAACACACTGGAGGTGCATCGTCAAACAAAAGTAAGTCCCAATACATGCCAAAGTATACATATCTTTCTGTCTAACATGGCAGTTTGAGAGACCCATAGCTTCTGGTTGAAAAATTGGAGAAAGACATACATATTTACTGGAAGTGTTATTCATGCCTTACATGCTCGCACATTAAATTGTAGTTTATGCTAGCTTAATTTGTAGTTATGTCCGTAAACACACACTTCATATGTTCTCCCTGTGCCCAAAAAACCTTATCTTTAAGACCAAGTGCATATGCATCATACAAATGATGGGAAGTGTTTGAACATGTAGCCAGGTAGGAAGGTGGTTATATTCATCTGGCCTGCCGTGGTTCTGGGATGTTTGCTCATGCTGAATTGTTAATTGTGTAGTAGTAACCATATTCGTGAAGCAACTTGTGTATAGAGCACCCAAAAATAAAAATCAACATAGACTACAAGTGTCGTTGGACTGCATCTGAAACATATTTACGGAAATTTATAGAGTAAATAGAATAGAACTCTTCATAACCCACACCGCAGTGGTTTATAGCTGGTTCATGAATGCAAATAAATAGATTCAAGTTTGTCTAATCATTACAGAACCACCTAATATCCAGTCAGACAATATATTGTAGTGATTATTAGTGCTTAGGTAACTTATGGTATAATTGATGTTCAATATTACTTTATAGAAGATCATCATTTCTTCTGTATTTACCTGCTCAGTTCATTTATATTGCAATCAATTATACCGAAACAATGTGTAAATCTATAGTGGTACTGGAGTATATAGAAACTGATTAAGTAGTGTTGCTAGCACTAAAATGGCACAGAGAGATACAGAAAAAAAAACACTTCTGAGGTGATCATGGCCATTGTGTAATTCAGAAAGTTGATTATGTTACTCTTGTGTAGTGTATCTTCCATGGTGACATAATCTCTATCAATGTTACAGCAAAGCATGTACTAAGTTATTTGTTGAAGGAAGCCTACAGTATTCTGAGTCCACCAGTGAAGCCTTTTTGTGGTTATGTACAATATCTCATTTTTCTAAGAGGCTGATATATATTATAAAGTGCCACAATAATTGAAGACCAACAAGAACCGAATTTTTCTTGGCACACTTCAAGTGCAACTACATTGCAGCTTCTCAAGGTATGCAAATTATGTACTCTCACACACCCCTTGCTTAATCTTTCAATTATGTCCAAAAGATGGGTTCACCAAGTACAAAGTTTGTCTTACCATTGTTAGCTCCCCATTGTAAGACTGGATATTCTTTCAAACACAAAATATAACACATCTGAGGTTCAGTTTGTTTCTACATGGCAGTAGCATCACAAATGATAGTGAAAAAACCCCGATAATCGCATCATGTAGACCAGACAATGTCCAACTCAGATAGCTGCCCTTATTTATCAATATTTTATTGTTTACTATAGTGTTAATGAAAATTCTCTTACTGGAATCCTTCCATTCTCTAATATCTAATTTTATTGTCAGCAGAAATCCATATTTTATTCTCTATAGGGCCCTGTCCTTAATTTTAAGACTGGGTATTCTTTCAAATATAACACATGTGAGGTGGAGTTTGTTTTCTTATTGGCAGTAGCATCACAAATGATTTGTAAAAAGAAAACAAATCGACACTCACATCATGTACCAGACAATGTTCCAATTGAGAAAGCTTCCCTTATTTATCAAAATTTTATTCTTGACTTCAGTGTCAATGAAAATTGTCTTACTATAACCTTCCGTTCTGTAATATCTTATTTATTGTCAAGCAGAATTTTTCTTCTTAGTTCCTGTTGCCTACACAAGATCATCTTTTGGGTGCAGGACATTAATAAGAAATGGAGCAATTAGAGAGTAAAAGTTCGATGACCAATACCGACTAAGCCATATGAGCACATTGAAAATGTTGTGATAAATTATTAGTTACATATATTTATGTAAATTTTGGTGTCCATATACTTATGTAAGCTCCTACCATTCTATTGTAGAAATAGACGGGCGCAGCAACGTGCGCCATCAATGATCTAGTATATATAATGGGTGTGTTATAATAGGTACAATATACATACACAAATACAGAAGCTATACATAGTCTAACAGCGTTTGAAGAGCTCAAAGCCCTGCTTTCCACCCAGCCGGTGCTTGCTGCTACAGTCAGTAAAGAGCCTCTTTTGCTTTACATCGCAGCCACAGGACAAGTTGTCAGCACAGTGGTCACAGTCGAGTGGGAAGAGGAAGGCAAAGCCTTCAAAGTTCAGCGCCCAGTCTATTACATTTCAGAGGTCCTGACCCCGTCCAAGCAGAGATACCCTCATTATCAGAAGCTTGTTTATGTGATCTACTTAACCATGAAGAAGGTTGCGCACTATTTATCTGATCATTCAGTTTCAGTCATCAGCAACGCTCCATTATCAGAGATCTTGAACAATAGAGATGCAACTGGTCGACTGGCAAAGTGGGCGATTGAAAATTTTCCATTGGATATCAAGTTTGAGGCAAAGAAGGCCATCAAATCTCAAGAAATTGCAGATTTCCTCGCAGAGTGAACAAAACAACAACAGCCGACTCAAATTCAGTCGGAACACTGGACCATGTTCTTTGATGGGTCCAAGATGTTGAATGGCTCTGGTGCAGGAGTGGTCTTAGTATCCCCACGAGGAGACAAGCTCAGTTATGTCCTCAAGATTCACTTTGATTCTTCTAACAATGAAGCTGAATATGAGGCACTATTGTATGGGTGCATATGGCCATCTCACTCGACGTTCGGCGTTTGATGGTCTACGACGACTCAGATTTAGTGGTCAATCAGGTAATGAAGGAATGGGATGTCAGAAGTCCCACAACGAGTGGTTATTGCAACGCGGTAAGAAAGCTGGAGAAGAAGTTTGAGGGGTTAGAGCTCCACCACATACCTCGACTCAAGAATAAAGCGGCTGATGATCTAGTGAAGATAGGTTCCACTCGGAAGCCTGTCCCCAGCAATGTGTTCTTGGAGCATCTCCACACCCCATCAGTGCAAGAGGATCCCTTCAAGGAAGAACCCCCGCAACCGATAAGTTCAACCAACCCGACTGAGATTGAGATTCCAGCTGTGGTCGACTTGATCATGGAAGTCTTGGTGATCACATCCGACTGGACATTACCGTACATTGCGTACATTCTCAGAAAGGAACTCCTAGAGGATGAGGATGAAGCCCATCAGATAGTCCGTCGATCCAAAGCCTTTACAGTGATGAAAGGACAGCCTTATAGAGAAAGCGTCACAGGAGTGGCTCAGCGCTGCATCACCCCAGAAGAAGGTCGAATGATCTTAGACGATATCCACTCGGGGACCTGTGGTCACCATGCGTCCTCTCGGACCATTGTGGCCAAAGCATATCGAGCAGGATTATATTGTCCTCGAGCAAACAAAATGGCAAAGGATATAGTAGATAAATGTGCAGGCTGCCAGTTCTATTCCAACATGTCTCACAAACCTGCGTCTGCCTTGAAAACTATTCCACTCGTCTAGCCGTTTGCAGTCTGGGGGTTGGATATGGTTGGCCCCTTCAAGATCGGTGCGAGTGGTTTCACTCATCTGCTCATAGCAGTCGACAAGTTCACTAAATGGATTGAAGCTAGGCCTATAAAGAACCTCGGTGCAAGCACTGCTGTCAGTTTCATCAAGGAGTTGATATTCAGATATGGAGTTCTTCACAGCATTATCACAGATAATGGCTCCAACTTTGATTCTGGCGAGTTTAAGGCGTTCTGTGCAACCCAAGGCACTACGGTCAATTACGCATCAGTCGCATATCCTCAGTCGAATGGACAAGCAGAAAGGGTGAATGGTTTGATCCTCCAAGGATTAAAACCTCGCCTAATGCGTGACCTCAAGCATGCTGCTGGAGCCTGGGTAACCGAGTTGCCATCCATCTTGTGGGGGCTGGGAACAACGCCGAATCGGTCGACTGGCCGGACTCCTTTCTTCTTGGTGTACGGTGTCGAGGCTGTACTCCCGAGTGATTTGCTGCACAATGCCCCCCCCCCCCGAGTGGAACTATTCATGGAAGCTGAAGCTGAGCAAGCATGAGAAGACGTCGTTGATCTCCTGGAAGAAGAGCGCGAGATGGCTTTGATCCGGTCGACCATCTACCAGCAAGATCTGTGTCGACTCCATGACCGAAACGTCAGAGGACGAGCGTTCCATGAAGGAGACCTAGTACTCTGAGTGGATCAGAAACGGCCTCACAAGCTTGCTCCGGCCTGGGAAGGCCCCTTCATCATCACCAAGGTGCTTCAAAATGGAGCGTACCACATCTACAACATAGCCAAGAAGATAGACGAGCCATGTGCGTGGAACACAGAGCTGCCCGGACACTTCTACACATAGATCACTTGACCTGACGAGTTGTAATAGAAGTGTTTCAGTTTGCTTCTCAAAGACAAGATTTTTTTAGTATCATAATGATCAGTTTCCCATAAGCATCTGTGTCTAAAATCCCCCAGTGGGTGGCTTAGCTGTGAATCCGATTTGCCTAAGTTAAAATCATTTCTGACTGGAGAGTAATCCTCCCACTCAGAGGCTTAGCTGCGACCCTGTAATCGCCTAAGTCACGAAAGATCCCCTGAGCTATGCCACAAGTACAATGTGCACTCCATCCCTATCCATAGGGACGATGAGGGGTCGATTGAACACCACGTCTGAGCTACACCACAAGTACAGTGTCTGCTTCATCCCTATCCGCAGGGACGACGAGGTGTCGATTGAACACCACGTCTGAGCTACGCCACAAGTACAATGTGCGCTCCATCCCTATCCGCAGGGACGATGAGGTGTCGATTGAACACCACGTCTGAGCTGCGCCACAAGTACAATGTGCGCTCCATCCCGATTTGCAAGGACGACGAGGTGTCGATTGAACACCGCGCCTGAGCTGCGCCACAAGTACAATGTGCGCTCCATCGTCCTCAAGGACAAATTGGTTCAAAATTAAAAAACACTCGAAAGCAACAAGAGCGAGAGCCAAGATATCCAAGGAAAACAAAGTTCGGATAAAGCCCTCAAAAGTTCAGAACCATGATGGGCAGAAGTTCTCGGGCATCAAGCCCGATAGAGTTTAACGGTTACATAACCACTCGGCATCCCGAGGAAAATAAAGGGTGGGGCATAATGTTTGTTCACTCGGCAGGAGGAGGACTCGCTGGCTCGATGAAGCTGTCAAGGTTGATGCTTTCTGCGATACGCATGGCACCGTCAAGGAAGGTGTCCATGAAGGACTGGAAGTCGAGCTTCTTTGTGTTGGCAACCTTGAGGGCCGCCATCTTGTCTTCTCTAACGTCCTTGCAATGCACTCGGACCAGTGACAGAGCGACATCAGCACCACACCGAGCGGATGACTTCTTCCATTCTTGTACTCGACCAGGGATCTGATTCAGTCGAGCCATCAGAGAGTTGAGGTCCTGTGAAAGTTCCGCCTGAGGCCAGAGTTCATCGTCAACCATCGCGGCCCTCAGTCGAGCTAGATAGTACACGGCACTGTCCAAATGAGACTCCAGCCATAACACGTTCATCGCAACATCGCCTTTGACGGGGCAGTTTATGGGATCGAGACCTGTCTCAACCCACCCAGTTTCTGCTTCGAAGTCCTGGCAAAGCTCTGCGCAATCAGAAAAACAATGGGTCGACAGTTCAACAAGACATGTCAGTAGACATCTCAAATCAGTCGAACTAGAGGAAATACCTTCAAGTTTTAGGACCAACTTCACGGCAAGCTGCCCCAGATACGACTCCAACTCGCCCTGTTTGGCTTTGAAGTTCCCTACTTCACCAGTCAAGCTCTCCTTGTCCTTCTCCAGCTGCGTGATTTCATCTTCTAACTTTCCAACTGAAGCCGACTTCTTGTCTGCAAGCATTGTTTTTTCTCGCGCGTGCTTCTGGGCTGTAGCAAGGTCCAAGTCCTTCTTCTCCACAGCTTGCTTCATTTTGTCTAAAGAAATAACATTCTTCAGATGAGCCTAAAGTTGATGGTTTTCACTGCGCACATCTGTTCGAGTGGAATCACTCGATTCAAAGAGACTAGAAAGAAGAAAGGGAGAATCATAATGTAAAAGGTTCCGAGTGGTTACCTCCCATGATAGTTGTTTCCACCTGGACCTTCTTGAGGTTCTTCTTGGCCATCTCCAAGTCAAGATTGATGCTGATCTGCTTCTTGTGCAGCTCAAAAAGTTGAGCCCCAATATCACAAGACTTCTGCAGTCAACAAAAGGGATATGTCAGTCGACAGAAACGAAAGTTAACCTCAGTATAGTTGTTCTAAGACTACCTCTGAATCAAATATTTAATAGTAGTCTCATGGACTAGACCCAGTGGGTGCACTTGGCGTGTCCCCACTGGTCCGAGCCTTACACTCGGCATGGTCTGCCAGCAGGAGTAAAAAAGGGGGTGATTCTAAGACCCCAGTCAACTGCCAGCAGTCGACCGTGGTCTCGGGGACTACACGCAGTGGGTGCACTATGCGTGCCCCCACTGGTTCAGAAAAACACTCGAGTCAACCTAGTCGACCCAAGCAGAAAAGCTACTTCCATTTGGCTACAAGAAAACACCACAGTGGGGGGTTCGATGCGGATCGCAGACTCAAAGATGCACATAAAAGGTTCCAAAGCAATCATCCAAGGACATCATACGGGCAGAAAAGCGATGATTGCAACTATCACTACTCAAAAGATCAGTCGGAAATCAACTAACATTGACGTTCACCTCCAGAGCAGTAGTGGTGTGGTAAGCGACCTGACTGGCCTCATGCACCACTTTCATCTGCTCCATCATGAGGTTCACTTGGAGAAGAGCTTCCCGGACAGCACTCGGCGGATGGTCCGGAGTCTGGTATGCAGTGAAGAGGGATGAAGGCAATGCAGTCGAAGCAGCTACAGGATCGGATGTGTGGAGTTGTACCGAAGCGGCAGGGACCTGAGCAGTCGACCCTCACAGATGGTCGGTCGTCAGCGGATTGGTGAAAGTGACGCTGGTCCGAGCTAGGTCTCCGGATCGCTCGACCGCCGACTCAGGCACTTGTCCTTCAGCCGCCCTCCCTGCTCGAGGTCCTGCCCTTCCTTCTCCTCTCTCTCAGAGGCACTTCTTCATCTTCATCATCTGGAAGGGTAATGACGTCTTGCGGGACTGCAACATGGACAATCCCAAGAGTTCAATCGACCAGTGAATTAGTCGGGAGATCAAATTCAAATTGGAAAGGGCTTACCGGCTATGGAAGTAACCGTGTCATCAGCCTCCCCATCCCCTGGGGCCTTATCATCATCCATGTCAGTTGCAGAAGCCACGGGGCTGAAAAAAGTTCATAGTCCACTCAGTAACTATAGAAGTATCAGTCGGAATAAGGAAACACCGAAACATAGAACACTCACCCAGAGGCGACGGGAACGTCCATCTTGATCTTTGGCAAGGTTTTCCGAGTCGTCGAGGGCACAACCTTGGGCTGCTTGGCAACCTTCTCCGTCGGCTTCGGAGTCAACGTTCGAGTGCGTTTATGTGCCTGGGTATAGGGAGCCGCGGCCTTGCCGCGCTCACCCGCTGGATCGTGAAGAAGTTTGGATCGACGCTCCAAGCGTGGAGGCGAGTCGACCCCCTCGTCGTCGTCCGCCTCGTCGCTCTCCTCCTCGTCGTCATCCTCCGGAGACTGCCAGTCGCCACTCTCAACTGCGCTATCCTCCCCCTCCTGGTCCTGCTCCAGAATTTGCTCGCCATTGGGCATGGAGTGCATCTCAGTATAAATCTACAAAACAAAGAGTCGAGTGAATTTCAGTCGGATTCAGAGACAGATACAAGATGCACAAGAAAACAGTCGGTAGCAAAAGTTCAAACCTTGTCTTGTTGATTGCTGTCGCTGAATGGGACGACCCTCCTGGCTCCCCTGGGGTTGTCCTTGTTTCCTAAGATACTCTTCAACCACATGGCCACCGTTTTGGCCTGGACTTCCTCCGGATGGACCCGAGCGGTGTCGTTGGCACCAGAGTACATCCACATCGAGTGGTCCCGAGCCTGAAGCGGCTGGATACGTCGACTGAGAAACACGTCCAGCAAGTCCATTCCAGTCACACCTTGATTGATCAGCTGAACCACTCTCTCGACCAACATGTCTGTTTCCACCTTCTCCGCAGCGGTCACTTTCAACGAGGAAGGGGTCTGAACATGATCGAAGGAAAAAGTGGAAAGTCCAGTCGACTTGCCTGGAGTGGAGACATCCTGGCAGTAGAACCAGGTCGACTGTCAGCCCCTGACCGACTCAGGAAGGGTCATGGAAGGGAAAGAGCTCCTTTTCCTCTTCTGGATACCCAAACCCCCACACATCTGGATAACGTGTGTTTTCTCGTCACTCGTGTTTTCTTTCTTCACCGACTGAGAGCGGATAGTGAAGATGTGCTTGAAGAGGCCCCAGTGCGGTCGACAACCAAGAAAATTCTCGCACATGGACACAAACGCCGCAAGGTATGTGATGGTGTTGGGAGAAAAGTGATGGAGTTGGGCCCCGAAGAAGTTGAAAAAACCCCGAAAAAAGGGTGCGGAGGAAGCGAGAAACCGCTGTCGATGTGGGTGGTGAGCAGAACGCACTCACCCGGTCGCGGCTGTGGCTTCATCTCCCCCTCCAGCAACTACGCAGCGCCATTGGCGATCAGTCCGGACTCAGCTAGCTCGTCCACATCTTCCTGCCAGAGTGATGATCGGATCCAGTCGCCCTGGATCCAACCCGGCGGCAGCGCCTACCGCGACGACGAAGCCCGATTCGTCTTCTTGCCTTTCGCCGCTCCCATCGCCTTCTTCACGCGTTCCAGCGCCGCCATCTTGTCCTTCACCATGGTGGCGGAGCAGTGGTGTCGAGAGCGGAGGAGCCGGATGTGGTGGAGAAGCAGAGGAGAAGAAGCGAGAATGGACGTGCACAGTGCAGGTGCCTCGGCCCCGTTGCCTTTTAAAGGCCCACTTCCGAGGGGCTGACGCGCGGGCCCAGGCGATCCTATCAAATACCGCAACAGTTGCTCGCTGGGTACTTGGCGAAAAAGGTGGCGCGGGGATCGAGGCGCTCCTGTCAATCCATCCCGATTACCACGGCATGCTCCGCGCCGTGCGCTTCCCCAAAATTTTAAATCCCGACAAATCCGGGATACGACGTAACCAATCGCGCCAAAGATTCCACGTCAAAGAAACAACACTCGACGGATGATGTTACAAATTCACTCGGCAATTTCTGAATCGATCAAGGCGACTGAAACAAAGCCGACGATCCAACATGAGCCTCCTGATTGAACGCAAGTACTTGTGAAGCACAAGGGTTGAGGCAAGATCAACTCCAACCTTCTCCACTCGGACCTCGATCCATTTGGGGGCTAATGATGATGACATAGACCTAGGGTAGAGTCATAGGCCTGACCTGTATACTCTATCCAAGGTCACTACCCTAGAAGCAAAGAAGCTCAAGAGGCAACTGGGAGTGCCCAAATAAGATGTCGAGTGCAATCCACTCGACCAGTCAGATCACTCGGGTACCCCTCCTTCCCAAGACCACTCGACCATACAAGAAACCACTCGACCTATGAAGACCAGGAGTCGCACATAACAGCAACGGTCAAGCATTCACTCTGCAGTCTTCAAAGGCATTAATAACACTTTACATCTAGCATTACTAGTAATGCCCCCTCTTTATGTACATTGAACTCTCTGTAACGGGGGATGGCTAGGGTCCTGGCGCACTCTATATAAGCCACCCCCTCCTCTGGGACAAGGGTTCGCACCCCCTGTAACACATACACACATATACTGAAATCCAGTCGACCGCCTCTGGGCACCGAGACATAGGGCTTTTACCTCCTCCGAGAGGGACCTGACCTCGTAAACACTTGCATACAACCTCGCCGTAGCTGGGACCTTGCCTCCTCTTTCGTACCCCCTACTCTTACTGTCAGTCTTAGTACCACGACATCTACCTCAACTATACAAGACTAGGAGGTGGGCCACAACTCCAATACACGTGCAATATAAAATACATACTCAACACCCCCCCCACAGTCGAAGCGTCGCCAAAGACATAGAGACTGGACCTAAACTCCTCAAAGACAGGAGTAGGCAATCCCTTAGTCATCTGATGTCTACTACACAACCTTCTTCTTATAGACCTTGTTGGGCCTCCAAGTTCAGAGGTTTGTAGGACAGTAGAAAATTTCCCTCAAGTGGATGACCTAAGGTTTATCAATCCGTAGGATGCGTAGGATGAAGATGGTCTCTCTCAAGCAACCCTGCAACCAAATAACAAAGAGTCTCTTGTGTCCCCAACACACCCAATACAATGGTAAATTGTATAGGTGCACTTGTTCGGCAAAGAGATGGTGATACAAGTGCAATATGGATAGTATATAAAGCTATTAGTAATCTGAAATTATAAAAATAGCAAGGTAACTAATGATAAAAGTGAGCGTAAATGGTATTGCAATGGTAGGAAACAAGGCCTAAGGTTCATACTTTCACTAGTGCAAGTTCTCTCATCAATAATAACATAATTGAATCACATAACTATCCCTAAACATGCAACAAAGAGTCACTCCAAAGCCACTAATAGTAGAGAACAAATGAAGAGATTATGGTAGGGTACGAAACCACCTCAAAGTTATTCTTTCGGATCAATCTATTCAAGAGTTCGTACTAGAATAACACCTTAAGACACAAATCAGCCAAAACCCTAATGTCACCTAGATACTCCATTGTCACCTCAAGTATCCATGGGCATGATTATACGATATGCATCACACAATCTCAGATTCATCTATTCAACCAACACAAAGTACTTCAAAGAGTGCCCTAAAGTTTCTACCGGAGAGTCAAGACGAAAACGTGTGCCAACCCTTATGCATAGGTTCATGGGTGGAATCCGCAAGTTGATCACCAAAACATACATCAAGTGGATCACGTGATATCCCATTGTCACCATAGATAAACACGACAAGACATACATCAAGTGTTCTCAAATCATTAAAGACTCAATCCGACAAGATAACTTCAAAGGGAAAACTCAATCCATTACAAGAGAGTAGAGGGGGCTAAACATCATAAGATCCAACTATAATAGCAAAGCTCGTGATACATCAAGATCGTGCCATAGAGGGAACACGAGAGAGAACACGAGAGAGAGAGAGATAAAACACATAGCTACTGGTACATACCCTCAGCCTCGAGGGTGAACTACTCCCTCCTCATCATGGAGAGCGCCGGGATGATGAAGATGGCCACCAGTGAGGGATCCCCCCTGGCAGGGTGTCGGAACGGGCTCCCGAGAGGTTTTTGGTGGCTACAGTGGCTTGCAGAGGCGGAACTCCTGATCTATCTTCTCCGTCAATGTTTTTAGGGTATATGGGATTATATAGGTGAAAGAAGTCGGTCGGGGGATCCTCGAGGGGCCCAGGAGACAAGGGGGCGCGCTCAGGGGAGTGGGCGCGCCCTCCTATCTCCTGGCTTCCTCGAACCTTACCTGGCATGAACTCCAAGTCTCCCGGATCATATCCTTTCCAAAAATCACGCTCCCGAAGGTTTCATTCCTTTTGCACTCCGTTTGATATTCCTTTTCTTCGAAACACTAAAATAGGCCAGAAAAGAGCAATATGGGCTGGGCCTCCGGTTAGTAGGTTAGTCCCAAAAGAAATATAGAAGTGTATAATAAAGCATGTAATCATTCAAAATAGATAATAAAATAGCATGAATGCTTCATCAATTATAGATATGTTGGAGACGTATCATCACATAAGCAAACTGTTGCGTCATCGGCGCGTGAAGAACCCAAACATGCCCAAGGGCAACCTGCTCGCGGACGAAGTGAATATCAAGGTCAATATGCTTCGTCCGTCGATGGTGCACTGGGTTGGCGGAGAGGTAGACCGCGCTGACGTTATCGTAGTAGACAAGAGTGGCCTTGTGAACATCACAAAGAAACTCCTGGAGCAGCTGATGTATCCAAGAGCATTCGGCCACGGCATTGGCCACGACGCGATACTCTGCCTCGGTGCTGCAGCGGGAGACCGTGGGCTGCCGCTTCGATGATCAAGAGATCAATGAGGGCCCAAGGTAAACGTAGTAACCCGACGTAGAGCGTCGCGTTTCGGGGCAGCTAGCCCCAGTCGGCATCCGAGTAGGCCACGAGGTCGGTGGAGGTGGAGGTCGTCAGGGTGAGTCCCGAAGACATGGTGTTGCAGATGTAACGGAGAATACGCTTCACACCAAGGTCCAGTGAGAGTCACGCGGGGCGTGCATATGAAGGCACACATACTGAACAGCGTACTGCAGGTCGGGTCGAGTCAGCGTCAAGTACTGTAAAGCACCGACAATAGAGAGATAAAACAATCCATCGGACGCAAGAGACCCCTCCAGAGCAGAGACCTTCGCCTTCGTGTCGATGGGGGTGGGCGCCGGCTTGCAGTTAAGCATACCGGTACGCTACAGAAGCTCGTGGGCGTACTTCTGCTGATGCAGAAAGAAGCCATGAGCCCGGCAAATCACCTTGATGCCGAGAAAGTAGTGCAGGGGCCCCAAGTCCTTGAGGGCGAACTCATCACGAAGACGAGCAGTCAGCCGCTGAAGGAGATCGGGGGCGGACGCCGTGAGGATGATGTCATCAACGTAGAGCAGCAGATATGCAGTCAACTCCCTGATGATACACGAAGAGTGAGGCATCGGAGCGAGTGGACCGAAATCCCAGAGACTGCAGGAAGGCTGCGATACGCTGGTACCAAGCCCTAGGCGCCTACTTCAGCCCGTAAAGAGAACGGGAGAGAAAGCACACGAAGTCGGGGTGCTCGGCGTTGACGAAGCCAGTAGGCTGCTCATAGAACACCTGCTCGACGAGATGGCTGTGCAAGAAGGCTTTGGAAACGTCCAACTGGTTCACATGCCAGGCACGCCAGACCGCCAGCTGGAGCATGGTGCGGATGAAGCCCGGTTTCACAACTGGGGCGAAGGTGTCGGTGAAGTCCACGCCCGCACGCTACCGAAAACGACGAACCACCCATTGAGCCTTGTAGTGCTCGAGAGAACCGTTTGGGCGAGTCTTGTGGCGA
>NC_041386.1:567595712-567626815 GCF_002162155.2 Triticum dicoccoides
GATGTCGAGGCAGCACACACGTACTCGTCGGAGGAATAGCGCGTGCTCGGCCGATGCACTCCTGCTCGGGCACGGGTAGTCACGCCATGCGGCGGAGCAACTGGGCCGGCGATGGCGGCGGGCGCTGCAGCGGGGGCCATAGTGGCAGCGGGGGCCGCGGCCACGACATGTGCATTTGGGGCGGTGGCAGGGGCCGTGGCAGCGGGTACTAGAACCGCGACGACGAGGGCCGCGGCGGCAGTGCAACCTGAGCCAGCGACGGAAGGGGCGACGGGCAAGGTCGAGGTCGTGCTCGTCGCAGGGGTGGCAGCGCCAGCCGGGGTGGCCGGTAGGGTGCCCACCGATGCGACCCCGTGAGAGGGATACGGGGACCCGAGGGCCCGGTTAGACTCGACCTCGGGGGAAGGAGTTGAGAACCCGAGAGGTGGCGGCAGAATGCGCCAGGCCCGGGGGGCACCTGGGGGTGCTGCCGCGCATCGCTCTAGGTAGGGGGCACGGGGGCGGCGCCGAAGAATCCGCAGCTGGAGGGACATGAAAAAAAGGGAACATTGATAACCCACAAGTATAGGGGATCTCAACAGTTTTCGAGGGTAGAGTATTCAACCCAAATTTATTGATTCGACACAAGGGGAGCCAAAGAATATTCTCAAGTACTAGCAGTTGAGTTGTCAATTGAACCACACCTGGATAACTTAGTATCTGCAGCAAAGTATTTAGTAGCAAAGTAGTATGATAGTAATGGTAATAGTGGCAAAAGGTAATGATAGCAGTTTTGTAGTAATTGTAATAGCAGCAACGGAAAAGTAAATAAGCAAATCACAATATGTTAAAAGCTCGTAGGCATTGGATCAGTGATGGATATATTTGTTGGATGCAATTCATCATGTAATAGTTATAACATAGGGTGACACAGAACTAGCTCCAGTTCATCAATATAATGTAGGCATGTATTCCGAATATATTCATACGTGCTTATGGAAAAGAACTTGCATGACATCTTTTGTCCTACCCTCCCGTGGCAGCGGGATCCTAATCGAAACTAAGGGATATTAGGCCTCCTTTTGATAGAGTATTGGACCAAAGCATTAACACATAGTGAACACATGAACTCCTAAACTACGGTCATCACTGAGAAGTATTCCGATTATTGTCATTTCGCGGTTGTCGGATCATAACATATAATAGGTGACTATAGACTTGCAAGATAGGATCAAGATCTCACATATATTCATGAAAACATAGTAGGTTCAGATCTGAAATCATGGCACTCGGGCCCTAGTGACAAGCATTAAGCATAGCAAAGTCATAGCAACATAAATCCCAGAACATGGTGGATACTAGGGATCAAAACCTAACAAAACTAACTTTATTACATGGTAAATCTCATCCAACCCATCACCGTCCAGCAAGCCTACAATGGAATTACTCACGCACGGCGGTGAGCTTCATGAAATTGGTGATGGAGGATGGTTGATGATGACGACGGTGACAAATCCCCCTCTCCGGAGCCCTGAACAGACTCCAGAGCAGCCATCCCGAGAGGTTTTAGGGCTTGGCGGCGGCTCCGTATCGTAAAACGCGATGAAACTTCCTCTCTGATTTTTTCTCCGTGAAACGGAATATATGGAGTTGGAGTTGAGGTCAGTGGAGCAGCAGGGGGCCCACGAGACAGGGGGCGCGACCCCCACCCTTGTGGACAGGGTGTGGGCCCCCTGACCTTGATTCTTTCGCCAATATTTTTTATACTTTTCAAAAGTTATCTCCATGAATTTGCAGGTCATTCCGAGAACTTTTGTTTCTGCACAAAAATAACACCATGGCAGTTCTGCTGAAAACAGCGTCAGTCCAGGTTAGTTCCATTCAAATCATGCAAATCAGGGCCCAAAACAAGGGCAAAATTGTTTGGAAAAGTAGATACGTTGGAGACGTATCAACTCCCCCAAGCTTAAACCTTTGCTTGTCCTCAAGCAATTCAGTTGACAAACTAAAAGTGATAAAGAAAAACTTTTACAAACTCTATTTGCTCTTGTTGTTGTAAATATGTAAAGCCAGCATTCAAGTTTTCAGCAAAGATCATAACTAACCACATTCACAATAACACTTAGGTCTCCTGTTTACTCATATCAATGGCATAATCAGCTAGCAAGCAATAATAATAAAACTCGGATGACAACACTTTCTCAAAACAATCACAATATGATACAACAAGATGGTATCTCGCTAGCCCTTTCTGAGACCGCAAAACATAAATGCAGAGCACCTTTAAAGACCAAGGACTAACTAAACATTGTAATTCATGGTAAAAGAGATCTAGTCAAGTCATACCTGATATAAACTAATAGTAATGCATGCAAATGATAGTGTGATCTCCAGCGGGTGCTTTTTAATAAGAGGGTGATGACTCAACATAAAAGAAAATAGATAGGCCCTTCGCAGAGGGAAGCATGGATTTGTAGAGGCGCCAGAGCTTGATTTTGAAATAGAGATGAATCACATTTTGAGCGGTATACTTTCACTGTCAACATAACAACTATGAGATCTCAATATCTTCCATGCTACATACATTATACGCAGTTCCCAAACAGAATGGTAAAGTTTATACTCCCCCACCACCAATAAACATCAATCCATGGCTTTCTCAAAACAATGAGTGCCTCCAACTAACAACAATCCTGGAGGAGTTTTGTTTAATTATTTTGATTTGCTTTGATCTTTTTGATCATGCGACTGAGCATCCCGGTTACCAGCCATTTTCTCGTGAATGAGGAGCGGAGTACACTCCCCTTGAGAATAACCCACCTAGCATGGAAGATACAAACAACCCTAGTTGAAACATGAGCTTCTTGAGCATACAAAATGGAATTTCATTTGAAGTTTTATAGTTTGGCACATACAAATTTACTTGGAACAGCAGGTAAATACCGCATATAGGAAGGTATGGTGGACTCATATGGAATAACTTTGGGGTTTATGGAGTTTGGATGCACAAGGAGTATTCCCGCTTAGTACAAGTGAAGGCTAGAAAAAGACTAGGCAGCGACCAACTGAGAGAGCGACAACAGTTATGAACATGCATTAAAATTAATCAACACCGAGTGCAAGCATGAGTAGGATATAATCCACCATGAACATAAATATCGTGAAGGCTATGTTGATTTTTGTTTCAACTACATGCGTGAACGTGTGCCAAGTCGAGTCACTCAATGCATTTAAAGGAGGATACCACCCTATCATACCACATCACAACCATTTTAATAGCATGTTGGCACGCAAGGTAAACAATTATAAGCTCCCAGCTAATTAAGCATGGCATAAGCAACTATGATCTCTAATTGTCATTGCAAACATGTTTATTCATAATAGACTGAACCAGGAACGATGAAATCATCATATTTGCAAAAACAAGAGAGGTCGAGTTCATACCAACTTCTCTCATCTCAAACAGTCCATCATATATTGTCGTTATTGCCTTTCACTTGCATGACCGAACAATGTGTATAATAATAAGAGTGCACGTGCATTGGACTAAGCTGGAATCTGCAAGCATTCAATTCAAGAGAGAAGACAAAGTAATATGGGCTCTTGGTTAAATAAACAATCATGCATATGGGAGCCACTAAGCATTTTCATTATGGTCTTCTTCTCTCGACCCCCAAAGAAAAGAAAAGAAATAAAACTATTTACACGGGAAACCTCCCAACAAGCAAAAGAAGAACGATAAATCTTTTTGGGTTTTCTATTAATTATTACTACAAGCATGGAAATTAAACTAACTAATTTTTTTGGTTTTTCTTTAAGGTTTATCAAACACACAAGAAGAAAACTAGAAAAAGAATTTAAACTAGCATGGATAGTACAATGAAAGAGTATGAGCACCGACAACTATAATATTGTGTGAGCATGAATATAAAGTCGGTGGGAAATACGTACTCCCCCAAGCTTAGGCTTTTGGCCTAAGTTGGTTTATGGCCATGGGTAGCCTGGCTGATATCCGTAGTTGTAACTGGGGTCGTACTGAGATGCAGCAGCAATTGCCTCCTGAGCTGCAGCCTGGCGGCGGGCTGCCTCTGCTCTTCTCTCGTACTCGTTTGCCTCCTCCCTGGTGACAACATATCTTCGTTTTTCCTGATAATCAAAAAGGGTGGAAGCAGGGAGAGTAATATGGAGAACACGACGTCTGTCAAAGATTAGTCGATATTGGAGGAATTGGTCATTCCTCTCAAGAAAATGATGACTAAGGATAGCATTATGATCTAAATAAGCGGGAGGCAACTCCATATCATTTTCATGTATAGGTATCTCAAGATAATTAGCCACACGGGTTGCATAAATTCCTCTGAAAAAGTCTCCGGCTAAACCATTATGATGCAACCTACGTGCAACAATTGCCCCCAAGTTGTATTGTTTATCACCTAATACATCACTCTTGAGAACACAAAGATCAGGAACACACATGTGACATGCTTCATCTTTACCATTAATACATCTACCAATGAAGAGAGCAAAATAATGTATAGAAGGAAAATGGATGCTCCCTATGGTAGCTTGTGCTATGTCCCTAGATTCTCCCACAGTGATACTAGCAAGAAAATCTTTATATTCAGATTTACTAGGTTCATTAACACTTCCCCACTGCAGGAGTTTGCAAGCAGTAGTAAAATCTTCTAGGTCCATGGTATACGATTTATCATAAATATCAAACAGGACACTTTGAGAACTGCGCGAAGATGTAAATTTAAACCTTCTAACAAATGAATCAGTCAAATATCGGTATTGTGGGCACTTATCTTGCATGAACTCCTCAAGGTCAGCATTACGCACATATGCATCGAATTCATCCTTGATACCCGCTGCAACCATAAACGGCTCTGACGGCCATTCACAAGGCCGCACATCAGCTTCCCTTGGTGGTTTGTCGTCAAGCTCATGTATCGCGAGCCGGGGTCCTTTCTTCCTTGAAGAACCACGTTGGTACATTTTCCTGAACATATTTCCTTTTCTGCAATATTTCTGAAATTTTAGTAACTTCAAAGTAAAAGTGAAACAAACTCAATATAATTGATAGCAACTACTCCCATAAGTGCCAAGAGCATATATCATGCATTAGAATTACTTGGGACCTCATAAATTTAACATGCAAGCTCAAGAACAGGGTCACCTAAGCAGCAAGAATTTGCAATGAATAAAGCACTAGAACAAAAACTAATTAGATCATTGGAGGAGTCACATACCAAGCAACAATCTCCCAAAGCAGTTTTGTGAATGGAGCTTTGAGCAAGGAAATCGAAAATCGCAGAAAACGAGCTGGAACTCGTGCTTGAGCTGGATGGGGATTTTTTTGGGAGGAATGTGTGGGTGCAGGAGTGAGTGGAGGGGAGCCACCATGGGCCCACGAGGCAGGGGGCGCGCCCTGTAGGAGTGGGCGCGCCCTGGACCCTCGTGGCCAGGTGCTTGCTCCCCCTGTTGTGTTCTCAGTGCCAAATATTCTCAAATATTACAGAAAAAACATATTAAATTGGCATGGCATTTGTAGAACTTTTATTTTCGGGATATTTTTTATTCCATGGATAATTCAGAAAAATAGACAAAATATACTATTTCTACTTTATTTATTCTAAGTAACAGAAAGTAAACAAAGGGTACAGAAGGTTGTGCCTTCTTGTTTCATCCATCTCATGATCATCAAAAGGAATCCACAAACAAGGTTGATCAAGTCTTGTTAACAAAATCATTCCGCATCGCATGAAACCGGAGAAATTTCGAAGTGGTACTAGGTTACCTCAACGAGGATTGAACATCCCCAATAATAAGTATATCATACTTTTTCTTTGCAGTAGGGAGAGGAAATTCAAAACCTCCAAATATAATTGACAGAATTTTCCCAATAGAATTTATGCTGTGAATTTGAGGTTGTTTCCTTGGAAAGCGTACCGTATGCTCATTTCCATTAACATGAAAGGTGACATTGCCTTTGTTGCAATCAATGACAGCACCTGCAGTATTTGAAAAGGTTCTTCCAAGGATAATCAACATACTGTCGTCCTCAGGAATATCAAGAATAACAAAGTCTGTTAAGATAGTAACATTCGCAACAACAACAGGCACGTCCTCACAAATGCCGACGGGTATAGCAGTTGATTTATCAGCCATTTGCAAAGATTTCTCTGTAGGTGTCAACTTACTTAATTCAAGTCTACGGTACAAGGAAAGAGGCATAACACTAACACCGGCTCCTAAATCACATCAGGCAGTTTTAGCATAATTTCTTTTTATGGAGCATGGTATAGTGGGTACTCCGGGATCACCAAGTTTCTTAGGTATTCCACCCTTAAAGGTATAGTTAGCAAGCATGGTGGAAATTTCAGCTTCAGGTATTTTCCTCTTATTTGTAATGATATCTTTCATGTATTTAGCATAAGGGTTTGTTTCAAGCATACCAGTTAAACGCATGCGTAAGAAAATAGGTCTAATCATTTCAGCAAAGTGCTCAAAGTCCTCAACATCCTTTTTCTTGGATGGTTTAGGAGGAAAAGGCATGGGTTTCTGAACCCATGGTTCTCTTTCCCTGCCATGTTTCCTAGCGACAAAGTCTCTCTTATCATAACATTGATTTCTTGATTGTGGGTTATCAAGATCAACAACAGGTTCAATTTATATATCATTGTTATTACTAAGTTGAGCATCTACATGAACATCATTATTAGCATTATCATTAGGTTCATGTTCATCTCCAGATTGTGTTTCAGCATCGGATATACAAGTATCATTAGGATTCTCAGGTGTTTATATATTAGGTTCACTAGAAGCATGCAAAGTCCTATCATTTTTCTTTTTCTTCTTTTTAGAAGAACTAGGAGCATCTAAATTATTTTTCTGAGAATCTTGTTCAATTCTCTTAGGGTGGCCTTCAGGATACAAATGTTCCTGAGTCATTTTACCAGTTCTAGTAGCCACTCTAACAGCAAAATCATGTTTATTATTTAGTTTATCAAGCAATTCATTATGAGCCTTAAGTACTTGTTCAGCTTGAGTGGTGACCATAGAAACATGTTTACTAGTGAGTTTAAGTTCACCCTTAACTCTAGACATATAATCACTCAAGCGTCCAATCATATAAGCATTATTTTTCAATTGTCTCCTAACATAATCATTAAAATTTGCTTGTTTATTCATAAAGTCAACAAATTCATCTAAGCACTGGCTAGCAAATTTAGTAGAAGGGATTTCAACTTTACCATATCTATAGAGAGAATTTACCTTCACTACATGTGTCGGGTTATCAAGACGATGTGTTTCTTCAACAGGCGGTATATTAAGACCATGTATTTCTTCAATAGGAGGTAAATTTTTAACATCTTCAGCTTTAATACCTTTTTCTTTCATTGATTTCTTTGCCTCTTGCATATCTTCAGGACTGAGAAATAGAACACCCCTCTTCTTCAGAGTTGGTTTAGGAATAGGCTCAGGAGTTGGCTCAATTGGCTCAGGAATTGGCTTAGGAAGAGTCCAATTATTTTCATTAGTCAACATATTATTCAATAACAATTCAGCTTGGTCAACTATTCTTTCCCTGAAAACACAACCAGCACTACTATCCAAGTGGTCCTTGGAAGCATCAGTTAGTCCATTATAAAAGATATCAAGTATTTCATTTTTCTTAAGAGGATGATCAGGCAAAGCATTAAGTAATCGGAGAAGCCTCCCCCAAGCTTGTGGGAGACTCTCTTCTTTGATTTGCAAAAAATTATACAATTCCCGCAAGAATGCTTGTTTCTTATGAGCAGGGAAATATTTAGTAGAGAAGTAATAGATCATATCCTGGGGACTACGCACACAACTAGGATCAAGAGAATTAAACCATGTCTTAGCATCACCCTTTAATGAGAAAGGAAATATTTTAAGGATATAGTAATAGCGAGTTTTCTCATCATTAGTAAACAAGGTGGCTATATCATTTAACTTAGTAAGGTGTGCCACTACAGTTTCAGATTCGGTGCCATAGAAAGGATCAGATTCAACTAAAGTAATTATCTCAGGATCAACAGAGAATTAATAATCCTTATCAGTAACAAAGATAGGTGAAGTAGCCAAAGCAGGGTCATATATCATTCTAGCATTCAAAGTCTTTTGTTGCAGCTTAGCTAATAATTTCTTAAGATCTGATCTATCATTGCAAGTAAGAAAATCTCTAGCAGTTTCTTCATCCATAACATAACCCTGAGGAACAATAGGCAATCTATATTTAGGGGGAGAACCTTCATCATCACTATCTTCAATATAATCAGTTTCAATAATTTCATTCTCCCTAGCTCTAGTAAGTTGTTCATTAAGAAATTCACCTAATGGCACGGTAGTATCAAGGATAGAAGTAGTTTCATCATAAGTATCATGCATAGTAGAAGTGGCATCATCAATAACATGTGACATATCAGAATTAATAGCAGTAGCAGGTTTAGGTGTCGCTAGCTTACTCATAACATAAGGAGAATCAAGTGCAGAGCTAGATGGCAGTTCCTTACCTCCCCCCGTAGTTGAGGGATAAATTTTAGTTCTTTGATCTTTCAAGTTCTTCATAGTGATCAGCAAATATAAATTCCAAGTGACTCAAAGAATAGAGCTATGCTCCCTAGCAACGGCTCCAGAAAATAGTCTTGATAACCCACAATTATAGGGGATCGCAACAGTTTTCAAGGGTAGAGTATTCAACCGAAATTTATTGATTCGACATAAGGGGAGCCAAAGAATATTCTCAAGTATTAGCAGTTGAGTTGTCAATTCAACCACACCTGGATAACTTAGTATCTGCAGCAAAGTATTTAGTAGTAAAGTAGTATGATAGTAATGGTAATAGTGGCAAAAGGTAACGATAGCAGTTTTGTAGTAATTGTAATAGCAGCAACAGAAAAGAAAATAAGCAAAGCACAATATGTGAAAAGCTCGTAGGCATTGGATCAGTGATGGATAATTATGTCGGATGCAATTCATCATGTAATAGTTATAACATAGGATGGCACAGAACTAACTCCAGTTCATCAATGTAATGTAGTCATGTATTTCGAATATAGTCATACATGCTTATGGAAAAGAACTTGCATGCCATCTTTTGTCCTACCCTCCCGTGGTAGCGGGGTCCTAATGGAAACTAAGGGATATTAAGGCCTCCTTTTAATAGAGTGCCGGACCAAAGCATTAACACATAGTGAATACATGAACTCCTCAAACTACGGTCATCACCGAGAAGTATCCCGATTATTGTCACCTCAGGGTTGTCGGATCATAACACATAATAGGTGACTGTAGACTCGCAAGATAGGATCAAGAACTCACATATATTCATGAAAACATAATAGGTTCAGATCTGAAATCATGGCACTCGCGCCATAGTGACAAGCATTAAGCATAGCAAAGTCATAGCAACATCAATCTCAGAATATAGTGGATACTAGGGATAAAACCCTAACAAAACTAACTTGATTAGATGGTAAATCTCATCCAACCCATCACTGTCCAGCAAGCCTATGATGGAATTACTCACGCACGACGGTGAGCATCATGAAATTGGTGATGGAGGATGGTTCATGATGATGACAACGACGAATCCTCCTCTCCGAAGCCCCGAACGGACTCTAGATCAGCCCTCCCGAGAGGGTTTAGGGCTTGGCGGCGGCTCCGTATTGTAAAACGTGGTGAAACTTCCTCTCTGATTATTTTCTCCGCGAAACGGAATATATGGTGTTGGAGTTGAGGTCGGTGGAGCAGCAGGGGGCCCATGAGACAGGGGGCACACCCAGGGGGAGGGGGCGTGCCCCACCCTCGTGGACAGGGTGTGGGCCCCCTGACCTTGATTCTTTCACCGATATTTTTTATAGTTTCCAAAAGTTATCTCCGTAGATTTGCAGGTCATTCCGAGAACTTTTGTTTCTGCACAAAATAACACCATGGCAGTTCTGCTGAAAACAGCGTCAGTCCGGGTTAGTTCCACTAGTCGTCAACCCATGCTATACTGCACGGGCTAGAATTTTTTGAACGTTTAAAGTATTATACACAATTTTTTCCAATAATTATTTACTTTAGGTCTCATAACAATTCAATGTACAAAATGATTAAAATAATTTTCACTTATTTTCAGAGCATATGAAATATTATATTTCCATACACCCTTTACTTAAGACATAGTGGATCAACATATATCGTGAATTTTTTTGTATTATTCTTGTGCCACCATAAAATATGGTGACACCATTATGCATATTTAATGGTCCCTAAATTTACCAATGACTAAATGTATAAGGAGATGCCTTGTCTTTTTAACATCATTATACATATCTCATGTATGATTTCACTCTCTACCACTTACTATTAGCCTAGCTACACCATGCTTCTACATGCAAACATGGGATTGAAATATTTTTCCAAAACATGCCTGGCCAACAACCATTCTCTCAGCAGTATGTAACGCCAATCATTCTCATCCCCGTCCTTGTGATCTCTGTTTGTGTATTACACATGCACGCACACGCGGACACACACATATCCCTTTCCAACTCGTTGCCACACCCACCAGTCAAGTGCTCATTAGTTCAACATGTTGATTAGCTGCGCATCTTGCTATGGGTTGCGTCTTACTTCAAGTGTATCCTTGTACTTCTAAATTTTTAGAAAATTATTGAACTTCTTCAAGTCCATTCATAAACTCTTGCAAGCATTCTATGTCTTTTTAATAATTCACTACATTTCTGGTTTTCTGATCAGATTTTCTACTTGGACTGTAATGTTCCAGAATCCATCATGTATTTCTAAATTTTGAATACTAAAATTTGGAAGTCTGCTTGGGGATTTTTAAGTTAGCACGTATATTTTTAGAAGCTCACCCTTTGTTTTGTCTAAGAATTCACTTAATTATTGATGACCGCTATCAAGTTATTTTACATTTTTTTAAATCAATCCTTTGACATCCCAACTGAGCTACCGGGAAAAGTAATAATGATGATTTTGTTAGGCCATGAATGATAGCCTGCATCCTAGTCCATTTATTTCTTTCTAGAATACCATATCCTAGTCCATATAAATATGAACTTACACACTGTGTCGAAACTTCTGAAATTAGTCGTTTTCTCATGCACTTGCACGGTTTAGAAATTTTGGATTTTTAAAATACAATCTAGGATTTTCTTGTTAGATATATTTTTGACATACATTTAAATTTTTCTATGCTAATTTATTTCTTTTTTTAGAAAACACAATGTGCATGTCATGTACAAATTTCAGAATATATAATTAAACGCAATTCCTAGCACTGGTAGAAAAAGAGGCTTCCGTCCAGCCCCATTAGTCGCGAAACTGTAGGAACCGCGACTAATGAGGTCTTTAGTCGCGGTTCGGCAGACGAACCGCGACCAAAGGCTTGGGCCAGGGCGCTCGGTGGCCAGCTGGTGCACGTGAGGGGCTTTAGCCGCGGTTGGCCAGGCCAACCGCGACTAAAGGTGCCCAAAGGCCTTTAGTCGCGGTTGGCCTGGCCAACCGCGACTAAAGCTCCTCCCCTATATATACCAGTTCAGCGCACTCACTTAGCCATTTGGTGCCACTTCTCTTCACAAGGGGGTGTAGGTTTGCTTTTGGTTCCTCTTATGCACACAAGGTGTTTGATGAAATGCCCAACAGCGTGAAACAAACATGATATGAAGTGTTGGAGCCACACTTGAGGTTCCTCCTCGATCGCGGTTAGCAACTTGAACCTTTCATGCATGTGTGTCATTGATAAAATATGCATGTGTGTTGTTCATTGTTTAATTTCTATTGTTTATAGCTAGTTACTTTAACAAATGCATGATGGTTAATTATATATTTTATATTATAATAATGCAGATGAATCGGCAATGGATGTACGGTAACCGACTCTCCCGCGAGTTCACTACGGGTTTGAAAGATTTCCTCGTAGTGGCTAATGCGAACAAGCAGAAGGGTTTTGTTATCTGTCCATGTGTTGACTGTAAGAATCAGAAGGGTTAGTTAGTAGCTAGATGGCTTCTTCTCTCTTTTTGGATCTCAATACAATGTTCTCCCCCTCTCTTGTGGAGATCTATTCGGTGTAATCTTCTTCTTTTGTGGTGTGTTTGTTGAGACCGATGAATTGTGGGTTTATGATCAAGTCTATCTGTGAACAATATTTGAATCTTCTCTGAATTCTTTTATGTATGATTGGTTATCTTTGCAAGTCTCTTTGAATTATCCGTTTGGTTTGGACAACTAGATTGGTAGTTCTTGCCATGGGAGAAGTGCTTAGCTTTGGGTTCGATCTTGCGGTGTTCTTTCCCAGTGACAGAAGGGGCAGCAAGACACATATTGTATCGTTGCCATCGATGATAACAAGATGGGGTTTATTTCATATTGCATGAATTTATCTCTCTACATCATGTCATCTTGCTTAAAGCGTTACTCTGTTTTTAACTTAATACTCTAGATGCATGCTGGATAGTGGTCGATGGGTGGAGTAATAGTAGTAGATGCAGAATCGTTTCGATCTACTTGTCACGGACGTGATGCCTATATACATGATCATGCCTAGATATTCTCATAACTATGCTCAATTCTGTTAATTGCTCAAGAGTAATTTGTTCACCCACCATAGAAAACATATGCTCTCGAGAGAAGCCACTAGTGAAACCTATGGCCCCCGGGTCTATTCTCATCATATCAATCTCCATCACTTTAATCTTGTTTTGTTTTTACTTTGCCTTTTACTTTTCACTTTGCATCTTTATATCAAAGATACCAAAAATATTATTTATCGAATCTCACTTCCGTAAGTGACCGTGAAGGGATTGACAACCCCTAATCGCGTTGGTTGCGTTGAGCTCTTTGTGTTGTGTAGGTACGAGGGACTTGCGTGTGGCCTCCTACTGGATTGATACTTTGGTTCTCAAAAACTGAGGTAAATACTTACGCTACTCTGCTGCATCATCCCTTCCTCTTCGGGGAAAACCAACGCAAGCTCAAGACGTAGCACTCCCCCAAGATAGAACGATACTTTTTCTTCACGAGGACAAAAGTCACATATATAATTCCAATCACGATGAACTAGATGCATAGGATATATTTTTTTGATGGAACTCCAATTTCAATCGATTCCAATTCCAAGATCCAGTATCATCTCATAGCCTATACCATGCCAATGCTTTTCCCTTCAAAGATAAAGGGAAAACCTTCTTGATAACTTCATCTCCGGGTAAACCTGCAACCTTGAACAATCCACAAATTTGTTCTACATATATCAAGTGCATATCAGGATGTTCGGTTCCATCTCCTGCATAAGGATTATCTAGCAGTTGTTCTATCATACCTGAAGGAATTTCATATTCAATATTTTTAGTAGGTGCAGAAGGTTGAGGGGTAGCTAATTGTGGTTCCGGACGAGGTGAAGATACCCCGAACAAACCCCCTCAAAGGACTGTTTTCCATAGTAACAAGTGACAATAAATTTCAGCACACTATATAAATGTTTCCTTACCAAATTCCACTTATCAAAGGCGCTTCACTCCCCGCCAACGGCGCCAGAAAAAAGCCTTGATGACCCACAAGTATAGGGCATCAATTTTAGCTCTTTCCGATAAGTAGGAGTGTCGAACCCAACGAGGAGCTGAAGGAAATGACAAGTGGTTTTCAGTAAGGTAATGTCTACAAGTGCTGAAATTGTAAGTAGCAGGGTAGTTTGATAGCAAGATAATTTGTAACAAGAAAGTAACGACAGTAGTAGCAAAAGTGCAGCAAGGTAGCCCAATCCTTTTGAGGAAAAGGACAGGCCAAAACGGTCTCTTATGATAAGCAAAGTGTTCTTGAGGGTACACGGGAATTTCATCTAGTCACTTCCATCATGTTGGTTCGATTTGTCTTCGCTACTTTGATAATTTGATATGTGGGTGGATCGGTGCTTAGGTGCTATTCTTACTTGAACAAAACTCCTACTTATGATTAACCCTCCCGCAAGCATCTGCAACTACGAGAAAAGTATTAAGAATGAATTCTAACCATAGCATTAAACTTTTGGATCCAATTGCTCCCTTACGGAATAGCGCATAAACTGGGGTTTAAGCTTCTGTTACTCTCACAACCCATCATCTAATTGCTACTCCACAATGCATTCTCTTACGCCCGAATATGGTGAAGTGTCATGTAGTCCATGTTCACACGACACCACTAAGGGAACACAACATACATACTATCAAAATATCGAACACATATTAAATTCACATGATTACTTGCAACATGATTCCTCCCATGACCTCAAGAACAAAAGTAACTACTCACAAATGATAAACATGCTCTTGATCAGAGGAGTATTAAATAGCACATTGGATCTGAACATATAATCTTCCAACAAATAAACCATATAGTAATCAACTACATGATGTAATCAACACTACTAGTCATCCACAAGCACCAATCTATAGTTCTGGTAACAAGATTGAACACAAGAGATGAACTAGGGTTTGAGATGAGATGGTGTTGTTGAAGTTCTTGGTGGATATTTCCCTCCCCAATATGGGAGAGTTGTTGGTGAAGATGATGACGATGATTTCCCCCTCCGGGAGGGAAGTTCCCCAGGCGAATCGCTCCGCCGGAGGGTAAAAGTGCTCCTGCCCAAGTTCCACCTCGAGGCGGCGGCACTCCGTCCCAAAAGTCCTCTACTTATTTTTTTTCTAGGTCAAAATGACTTATATACGAGAAGATGGGCACCAGAGGTGGCCCTGGGTGAGCACAACCCACCAGGGCGCGCCTGGGCTCCCTAGCGCGCCCAGGTGGGTTGTGCCCACCTGGTGGGCCCCCTCTGGTAGTTATTTTCTCCGATAATTCTTAAATATTCGATAAAAAATCCTCATGAAGTTTCAGCTCATTTGGAGTTGTGCAGAATAGGTAGCCTGACGTAGCTTTTTCAGGTCTAGATTTCCAGCTACCAGAATTCTCCCTCTTTGTGCATACCTTGCATCTTATGAGAGAAAAGGCATTAGAATTACTCCAAAAAGCATTATTATGAATAAAAACATTATAAATAACAGTAAGAAAACATGATGCAAAATGGACATATCAGTGTGTTTTGGCACTCAACTCGCGGATTCCCGCGGTGACATTGGGTAAACTATGCATAGAGGTGGATGCACGTTCTCATCTTTTGTTTCTCCGATAGAAATCTTGGGACACTCTTTGAGGTTTTTTGTGTTGGATTGAGCATTATGAATCTGAAATTATTTGGTGTTATTTTAGTACAAACTCTTGGATAGATCGATCGGAAAGAATAGCTTTGAGGTGGTTTCGTACCCTACAAACGATTTCTTCTTATGTTCTTTGCTAGATAGGAACTTTGGAGTGATTCTTCATTGCACTTTGAGGGATGGTTATATGATCCAATTATTTTAGCATTGTAGAGAGATTGCACTAGCGAAAGTACGGACCCTAGGCCTCATTTTCAAGCATTGCAATACCATTTTTGAGCCCATTTACTATTTGCTACCTTGCTATTTTTATTTATTCAAATTATAAAAATATATTTCTATCATCCATATTACACTTTTATCACCATCTCTTCGCCGAACTAGTGCACCTATACAATTTGCCATTGTATTAGGTGTGTTGGGGACACAAGAGATTTCTTGTATTTGGTTGCAGGGTTGTTTGAGAGAGACCATCTCCATTCTATGCCTCCCACGGGTTGATAAACCTAAGGTCATCCACTTGAGGGAGAATTTCTACTATCCTACAAAACTTTGTGCTTGGAGGCCCAAGACAAGTCTACAAGAATAAAGTTGCGTAGTAGACATCAAGGGCGAAGATCGTCGGAAGTGCAAAGTAGCAGGAGGAGACCACTGCCTTGTTGAGGAGGACCGTTGTCATCATCGAGAAACTTATGGATGAGAATGCCACGCTGCGCATCGGGCACAGAAGGCTGGTGGAGGAATCCGTGGATGCTCTCAAGCAGCATCTTGAGGACAAGAAAGAGCTCATCGCCGCTCGCCGCAGAGACAAGTTCCCGCGGCCTGCAGCAATGCATTAAGAAAGTAGAGATCAACGAGCCAGATCGTTGTCTTCCTTCTTCTTGTCCCCTTGTGTATTTTGGGTGTTGCCGCATGTGGCTTTTTTAATTATGTTCCTAAATATGTAATTATTATCCACCGTCATCGTCCTTATATTCATCATGATTGCTATAAGTCGTAGTCGATGCTATATAGGTCCGTCGGATCTTACATCAAAATCCGTGAAAAATTTTCTTTTCATATTTTCATTTTTCTCTCTTAAATCTCAGTCCAGTGAGACATAGCCACGCCGTGAAACAGGGGCTCGGGCGCCATTAAGGGAGACGTTGGGAGGGAGGTGCGCGGCGGATAGAGGTCAAAGGGCTCTCCTCCTGATGAGAACGCGCATTGGTCTGATCGCACACCTCCCGTACTCAAATAGCTACCCCGCACGTCACCTCCTAGCCAATAAAAAGGGCAAGCGTGGCAACACGTAATTGTAAGTAGAACGCCCACGGTTTGAATAATACTTGTGTTTCCGATTTGTAATTTGACAGCACTTGTTCCAAAATGACTCTGTTGATTGTTAATGTGTGCGCCTTCTTAAAATCGTACAAAAAAATTACAACGGCATGTTGGTGCCATGTCATGACACCATGCCAAGTTTCACGATTTTCAGGCGTGTTTTGGATTTACAGGAATTAAAAAACCAAGTTTCTCAACCTTTCCGGCCGAGCAACGACGCCTAGATGTTTGAATTTCATTCCCATTTCTTTCATGGGACCTAGAAATTCACCCAAGGACACACATGTGATTTTTGAACAAACTTTGGTGCACTAGAGCATGTGCTTGTAGTTCAAATTTGAATTATGCACATTAAATGCCCAGAAATTCAATTAATGTATAAAAAAGGCCAAACGATCCTAGAATAATTCCAAAATTTAGCATGATACTTCTATTTGGTCTAATCTGCCTGTGTAAAAAAATTAGGCTAGAGAAGGTAGTGTACGTATGTCGTTTCACACACGGAGGTGACACGTTCCCTCTCGGAACCACGAGCCTTCTTGAAAGAAGCTCCGGTTTGCAAGAAGCTTATACCTAAGCTTGTCCCAATTCGGCCAAAAAATTACCGCATCATGTTGGTGCCATGTCATGACACCATGCCGAGTTTCATCTTTTTCAGGCGTGTTTTGGATTTACATGAATTAAAGAACCAAGTTTCTCAATCTTTCTGGCAGAGCCACGACGCCCAGATGTTCGAATTTCATTTCCATTTCTTCCATGGGACATACAAATTCACCCAAGGACACACATGTGATTTTTCAGCCAACTTTGGTGCACTGGAGCATGTGCTTGTAGTTCAAATTTGAATTATGCACATAAAATCCCATGAAATTCAATTAATGTATAAAAAAGGCCAAACGAACCTGGAATAATTCCAAAATTTCTCACGATACTTCTATTTGGTCTAATATGCCTATGTAAAAAAGTTTACCACGGCATGTTGATGCCGCTCCATGATAGCATGCCAAGCTTCATGAATTTCAGATGAGTTTTGGATTTACTAGAATTTCAAAACAAGGTATCTCAATGTTTTGCCGGCAATCAATAGTGTGACACGTCTCCAATGTATCTATAATTTTTGATTGTTCCATGCTATTATATTATATGTTTTGGATGTTTATGGGCTTTATTAGACACTTTTATATTATTTTCGGGACTAACCTATTAACCCAGAGCCCAGTGCCAGTTTCTGTTTTTTCCTTGTTTTAGAATATCGTAAAAAAGGAAAATCAAACGGAGTCCAATTGACCTGAAACTTCAAGGAACTTATTTTTGGATCAGAAGAAGCCCAGAAGACTTGGAGTGCACGTCAGGGGATCAACAAGGAGGCTACGAGGCAAGGGGCACACCCACCCCCTGGGCGCGCCCTTCACCCTCGTGGGCCCCTCGTGGCCCCCCTGATGCACTTCTTCCTCCTATATATCTCCATATACCCTAAAACGATCGTGGAGCACAATAGATCAGGAGTTCCGCCGCCAGAAGCCTCCGTAGCCACCGAAAACCAATCTAGACCCGTTCCGGCACCCTGCCAGAGGGGGAATCCCTCTCCGGTGGCCATCTTCATCATCCCGGTGCTCTCCATGATGAGGAGGGAGTAGTTCTCCTTTGGTGCTGACGGTATGTACCAATAGCTGTGTGTTTGATCTCTCTATCTCTCTCTCGTGTTCTTGAGGTGATACGATCTTGATGTATCGCAAGCTTTTCTATTATATTTGGATCCTATGATGTTTTATTCCCCCTCTACTCTCTTGTAATGGATTGAGTTTCCCCTTTGAAGTTATCTTATCAGATTGAGTCTTTCAAGATTTGAGAACACTTGATGTATGTCTTACCGTGGGTATCTGTGGTGACAATGGGATACCACGTGATTCACTTGATGTATGTTTTGGTGATCAACTTGCGGGTTCCGCCCATGAACCTACGCATAGGGGTTCGCACACGTTTTTGTCGTGATTCTCCGGTTGAAACTTTGGGGCACTCTTTGAGGTCCTATGTGTTGGTCGAATAAATGAATCTGAGATTGTGTGATGCATATCGTATAATCATGCCCACGGATACTTGAGGTGACATTGGAGTATCTAGGTGACATTAGGGTTTTGGTTGATTTGTGTCTTAAGGTGTTATTCTAGTACGAACTCTAGGGCTGTTTGTGACACTTATAGGAATATCCCAACGGATTGATTGGAAAGAATAACTTTGAGGTGGTTTCGTACCCTACCATAATCTCTTCGTTCGTTCTCTGCTATTAGTGACTTTGGAGTGACTCTTTGTTGCATGTTGAGGGATAGTTATGTGATCCAATTATGTTATTATTGTTGAGAGGACTTGCACTAGTGAAAGCATGAACCCTAGGCCTTGTTTCAACACATTGCAATACCATTGACGCTCACTTTTATCATTAGTTACCTTGTTGTTTTTATATTTTTCAGATTACAAAAACCATTATCTACTATCCATATTGCACTTGTATCACCATCTCTTCGCTGAACTAGTGCACCTACACAATTTACCATTGTATTGGGTGTGTTGGGGACACAAGAGACTCTTTGTTATTTGGTTACAGGGTTGCTTGAGAGAGACCATCTTCATCCTACGCCTCCTACGGATTGATAAACCTTAGGTCATCCACTTGAGGGAAATTTGCTACTGTCCTACAAACCTCTGCACTTGGAGGCCCAACAACGTCTACAAGAAGAAGGTTGTGTAGTAGACATCAAGCTCTTTTCTGGCGCCGTTGCCGGGGAGGTTAGCGCTTGAAGGTATATCTTTAGATCTTGCAATCGAGTCTTTTAGTTTCTTGTTTTATCACTAGTCTAGTTTATAAAAGAAAACTATAAAAAAATGGAAGAGTCTATCTCATACGCTTCATCTTTTTAATATCTTTCATGAGTATGATGGAAAGGAAAATTGTGCCAAGGTGTTAGAATAAGAATGCATTAAAATGTTCGGCACTAAAAGTTTGAATGATGAGCATGATTGCAATGTTGTTAGTATGAACTCCTTGAATATCCATGGTACTAATGATGATTGCACTAGTTATGATGAAAATGTCTCCTATAAACATGTCATTTTTTGTGGAGTGCATTGGGTTTGCAAGTATACACCAAATAGGGCAGATGGAGATTGCAAGAGGCATAAGTATTTAGAAACTAAATTGTTGCAAGAAAGTCTTGATGATTGTGCTGAAAAATTCAATATTTTTCGCACCCCTTGTGAACTTTGCAATGAACATGGTCATTTAAATCTCCAATGCAAATTGTTTCATGATTGAATCGTATCCAAAAATTGCGATAATTTGATTACCCTTGAGCATCATAAAGAGCTTAGTCTTCTTTTGGGGTATGAGGAAATGAAACGTATAACTGAGGGTATTCCAAAGTTTAATCTTGATAGATTTCTTGATTTTGATCTTGAGAAAATTTATATGTATTGTGCGGTGAATTGTATTGAAAATCCTTATATTGCCAATTACATAAAGAAAAGAAAACAAATAGAAGATGAAGAGAATACTAATGAAAGGGAAGAAACTTCCCAATACCCTCTTATTATTTCTTATGATGAATCAGGTAACGAGGAGGAGCCTCCTATTCAACCAATCTCATTAATAAGGAGCTCCAAAAAGAGGATTGAACCCACGCGTGATGGGGTGAAGAAGAAGAAAAGAAAAAGGAAGAGAGGTAAAAAGATATCTCTCCCAAATAATGCTGCTCCTATTACTATTGTGCCTCATGAAAATATAATTGTGGAAGATAATGATACCCCTTATGATCTTGAAAATCTCTTTGACACTTGCTTGGAAGAATTTGATAATTGCTATACTATTGGTGCTATCCATACTATTAATGATGAAAGTGATTATGCTTATGATATGAAAAGGCCCAAGCTTGGGGATTCTATCTTTGATGAAGATGATGTTTTTGAGAATATATTTGCTGCAATTAATGTTTGTCCCAAGCTTGGGGATGCTGCATTTAATGAAGATGATATTTTTAGTCTCCCAAGTTTTGATATGCAAATTTATTATGATGATAGCATGCCTCCTACTTATGATGATTATTGTGATGATACTTATGCTATTAAAAGTAGTGATTATATTTATAAAACTTGTCATGATTGTGGTTACCCCTTTTCTGAACATTACTCTTTTAATATGGAAACAATTTATAGTATTCGAGTTCCTTATGATACTCCCACTATTCCGAATGAGAAGAATTTTGCACATGTGGAGAGTAATAAAATTTGCATGCTTGTAGATCATGAAAAGAATGCTTTAGGTGCTGGTTATATTGTTGAATTCATTCATGATGCTACTGAAAATTATTATGAGGGAGGAATATATGCTTGTAGGAATTGCAATAATATCAAGTTTCCTCTCTATGTGCTTAAAGTTTTGAAGTTATGCTTGTTTTGCTCTCCTATGCTAGTTGATTATTGTTCCCATAAACTGTTTGCTCACAAAATCCATATGCATAGGAAGTGGGTTAGACTTAAATGTGCTAGTCATATTCTTCACGATGCTCTCTTTATGTTACAATTCTTATCTTTTATGTGAGCATAGTTGAAATCATCATGCCTAGCTAAGGGCGTTAAACGATAGCGCTTGTTGGGAGGCAACCCAATTTTATTTTAGCTCCTTGATTTTTGTTACTGTTTAGTAATAAATAATTAATATAGCCTCTGTTTACTTGTGGTTTTATGTTTTAATTAGTGTTTGTGCCAAGTAGAACCTTTGGGAAGACTTGGGGAAAGTCTTTTTGATCTTGCTGTAAAAAACAGAAACTTTAGCGCTCACGAGATTTGCTGCCATTTTTATTTGGAGAGTGCTATTTAGTTAATACTTTTTGCACATGATTAATGGATAAATTCCTCACGTCCAGCAATTTATTTGTGAATTTTATGTGTTCCATAAGTATACGTTTGATCCACATTACTACAGACTGTTCTGTTTTTGACAAATTCTGTTTTCTATGTGTTGTTTGCTTATTTTGATGAATCTATGGCTAGTAAAATAGTTTATAAATTATAGAGAAGTTGGAATACAGTAGGTTTAACACCAATATAAATCAAGAATGAGTTCATTACAGTACCTTGAAGTGGTGTTTTGTATTCTTTCGCTAACGGAGCGCGAGTTTTCTACATTAAGTTTTGTGTTGTGAAGTTTTCAAGTTTTGGGTAAATATTCGATGGACTATGGAATAAGGAGTGGCAAGAGCCTAAGCTTGGGGATGCCCAAGGCACCCCAAGGAAATATTAAAGGACAACCAAAAGCCTGAGCTTGGGGATGCCCTGGAAGGCATCCCCTCTTTCGTCTTCGTTCATCGGTAACTTTACTTGGAGCTATATTTTTATTTACCACATGATATGTGTTTTTCTTGGTGCGTCATTTTATTTTCTTTTGTTTTGCTTTCTGTTTGAATAAAATACCAAGATCTGAAATTATTAAATGTTAGAGAATCTTCACATAGTTGCATAATTATTCGACTACTCATTGATCTTCACTTATATCTTTCGGAGTAGTTTGTCATTTGCTCTAGTACTTCACTTATATCCTTTTAGAGCACGGTGGTGGTTTTATCTTACATAAATAGATGAACTCTCATGCTTCACTTATATTATTTTGAGAGTCCTAAACAGCATGTTAATTTGCTTTGGTTATGAATTTAGTCCTAATATGATGGGCATCCAAGAGGGATATAATAAAAACTTTCATATAAAGTGCATTGAATACTATGAGAAGTTTGATACTTGATGATTGTTTTGAGATATGAAGATGGTGATATTAGAGTCATGCTAGTTGAGTAGTTGTGAATTTGAGAAATACTTGTGTTGAAGTTTGTGATTCCCGTAGCATGCACGTATGGTGAACCGTTATGTGATGAAGTCGGAGCATGATTTATTTCTTGATTTTCTTCCTTATGAGTGGCGGTCGGGGACGAGCGATGGTCTTTTCCTACCAATCTATCCCCCTAGGAGCATGCGCGTAGTACTTTGTTTCGATAACTAACAGATTTTTGCAATAAGTATGTGAGTTCTTTATGACTAATGTTGAGTCCATGGATTATACGCACTCTCACCCTTCCACCATTGCTAGCCTCTCTAATACCGCGCACCTTTCGCCAGAATCATAAACCCACCATATACCTTCCTCAAAACAGCCACCATACCTACCTATTATGGCATTTCCATAGCCATTCCGAGATTTTTTTTTGAATATGTAATGCAAGGCAACAGCCTCACAACTCTTTGTTGAAAAAAACAAAGAACAAAGTCCTATTACAAGTCCATACAAGAAGAGAAAAGAGGAAGACAGAAATACTTACAAAGTTACAACCCAAGCAGGGCAAAGAAAAACACTACCTATGGAAGGCTAGAGATCCAAGTTAGAAGGCTATCCTTGTATTTACATTTTATCCTATGAGAAAGAAGGGTTATGTCATGGATGAAGTTATGCCTCCATGCTCTGAAAGAAGGTGTCTCATTCCTGAAAACCTTGCCATTCCTCAAGATCCAAATGTTCCAAGCTGCTATAAAGACCACTTCAGTGAAGAAAGAATGCCCAAAATCCTTCCTAGCCTTTACTGCCATGTTATAAGTTATCATCCCAGGCTGTGGGTCCCAGATAATCTGCAGGTAATTCCAGACTCTAATGCTAAAATTACAAGAGAAGAACAGATGTGCACGATCTTCATGGATCAGATATGGACATAGGACACAAGTATGATCTTCCACATGCCAATGCCTTCTGAGTAGCATGTCTCTGGTGTTTAAACGATCTCTCAGTAGTAACCAACCAAACATTTTGATTTTCAATGTACATGAAGATTTCCAAATCCATTGGAAGATTGGATCAACAACAATATGCTGATGCTCATACACATAGAAGGATTTGGGTCTGAAACAACCCTTATGAAAATGCCAAATCCATGCGTCATCAGTTGTAGAGCAAGAATAATCATGAGTCAGCTGTTGAAGACATTCCAGCTCAGCAAAGGCCTGTGTAGAGATGGGCAAATGTAACATTCCGAGATATATTGCCACGCAACTTTCCACCGTTCTGTTTATTATGACACACTCCATCATTGCCATATTGCTTTGCATGATCATGTAGTTGACATCGTATTTGTGGCAAAGCCACCGTTCATAATTCTTTCATACATGTCACTCATGAGTCATTGCACATCCCGTTACACTGCTGGAGGCATTCATATAGAGTCATATTTTGTTCTAAGAATCGAGTTGTAATTCTTGAGTTGTAAGTAAATAAAAGTGTGATGATCATCATTATTAGAGCATTGTCCCAGTGAGGAAAGGATGATGGAGACTATGATTCCCCCACAAGTCGGGATGAGACTTCGGACGAAAATAAATAAATAAATAAAAGAGGCCAAAGAAGCCCAAATAAAAAAGAGAAAAGATGCCATAAAAAAAGAGAAGGCCCAAATAAAAAATGAGAGAAAAAGAGAGAAGGGACAATGCTACTATCATTTTACCACACTTGTGCTTCAAAGTAGCACCATGATCTTCATGATAGAGAGTCTCCTATGTTGTCACTTTCATATACTAGTGGGAATCTTTCATTATAGAACTTGGCTTGTATATTCCAATGATGGGCTTCCTCAAAATGCCCTAGGTCTTCATGAGCAAGCGAGTTGGATGCACACTCACTAGTTTCTTTTGTTGAGCTTTCGTACACTTATAGGTCTAGTGCATCCATTGCATGGCAATCCCTACTCACTCACATTGATATCTATTGATGGGCATCTTCATAGCTCGTTGATACGCCTAGTTGATGTGAGACTATCTTCTCTTGTTTGTCTTCTCCACAACCACCATTCTATTCACTACTAGGAAAAGGCCTACTAATGGCGCACCAGTTTTGCCTACTAATGGCGCATCACTGGTGCGCCATTAGTATCACGCCACTAGTATTTATTACTAATGGCGTATACTAATGGTGCACCACCCAGTGCGCCATTAGTATATAACACCATGTGCCATTAGTATGCCTCCCAGGGGCCATATTTAACCATGTGGTTTGGCACACTAATGGCGCACTGCGGATGGATGCGCCATTAGTATACTTGGCATACTAATGGCGCACTGTTTGGTGATGCGCCATTAGTATACTTTGGCATACTAATGGCGCACTCTGTAGTGATGCTCCATTAGTATGAATATTAGGTTTTTTTACTTTTCTGATTTTTGCACAGGTTACAAAATATATTATTTGACAGAATATAGACAGTAGCACACAACAACAGCAGATTCATCGAATACAATAGAAGATTAGTCTCCGAATACAATTCATCATATTAGTCTCCGAATTCAAAAGAATGAACAAATATAAAACATTACAAGTCTCGAGACCGCGAGTATCGAGTTTGTCTTCACACTACAAGTCGATATCGATCATCTAAACTACCATCACATAGAAGAGAGTTGCGGTCATCACGATGAGCATCATCGCGATGAAACTGGTCTTCATCCAGTTCCTCCAACGCTCCCTCCTCTCTCCCGCTAGATAGCGGGCGTATCTAGATTTCGCCTCCGCCCTAGTGGTGTACCCTTTGTAACTGTTACCGCTGAAATAGTGAACCTGTCTCCGACACTCCTCCCAGTCGTCATAGACTCCGGGAACCTTACCCTTGTACACGACATACAACAGCATCTCTATGCACAAGCCAAACAACAGACGATACATACATAAGCAATATATAAGTATGCAACAAAAGGATCGGAAGAGAAAAGCAAGACATGACATTAATAGCACAATTCATGGTCCTACTAATAAATAGCATCGATTACATCTAAGTTGAATGATTGTCCAAACCAAAGAGACATACAAGTTCATTAAAGTTTAATTACAACATGAGCCAATCAATGTTTCAGAACTACACATATCATCACTACTGTCGACTCGACTCATGGGACCGGAGCGTGGATGAAGTCGTTTCTGTCATGATGGTCATGAAATCGCGGGCATTGTCAGCCTGCATTTGTAGCGTTCCGTCTATCTCCCTATTGGACGGTTGATATCTGAGGTAGAACTTCCCCGAGGTATGAAGGACACCTTGATGGATGATGTCCGCAAACTCCGACTGGATGCGAAAGAATTCTTGTCTGATGTCCGTGTCCTGGATTGCCGACAAGATCGTGGCCCAATCTTTGAGATTATTTGGTAGCAGAAGGTGATGATGGTCCCTTACGATCACCCGCATGTGATGGAGGGCGTAGTAGGCATCCTTCTGACCGCCAGGCGGCTGCTTGATGCAGCAGAACGTCGTATTGTGGGCGAACACGTGCTTGCCGTACTTACGAACTGCCCTAGTGAAGGTGCCTCAGATTTGGCGTAGCCAGGGAGAACATCATCAAGAACTTTCTTGATATTTGTGTAGTCTGTCTTGGAGTTATGGTTCGGGTCGAAATAAGTGGCCATGGAATATTTCGGGTTTAAGAGGATGAGTGTGTAATGTGTGTCACAGCACAGAACACGGAATGTTAGTAAAAAAAGAACGATTGAAATCTAAGAAATCATATGTTACGGGGTGGTTAAGGGATGACTTACTCGGGAAAGTAAGCCACAAGGAAGTTATCCTTATCTGGGTTTGCCAGAATGACATCTTCGAGGTGTGAACTCGCGACTTGGCGGTCCCCAGCGCTGCTCAAGAGCTTGGCACGCATGTAGAAGGGGTCCACGATCATGATGTCCGGGGTCTTGTCTCTAATGATCCGCATCTCCATACTCAGCGAAAACAGCCGAACGAAGGTGTAGTGCAGCGGATGAAGGTTAAACATAGCAAAGATATCATCAAACCGCAAGACGATCGTACCCCCAATGTTGCCATCCACAAAGCCCTTGCCCTCTAGCACCTTGGCCACGAAAACCGGGTATGCCACATCATTCTCTCTTAGACGCCGCTTCTCCAAAGAAATAACACTGTCGTACAGACTCCGCATAGCACCGGTTGCAGCATTGAGCATATTTGTCGGTAGCATCGCCCTACCCGCCACATGCACCCTCCTCGAGATATCCTTAGGTGAAGGTGGCCCATCCTGAGCACGGATCGTACTCGGTGCCGGCTGGCTCGCACCGGCGCCCTTTTTAGTCTGCCGTTTCTGGCTCTTCTTCTTGATCTGTTGTAATGGGACCGAGTTCTGCTCAAAGACCGCCTTCTTGAGCGTGTTGGGGATGATAATATTTCGCACCTTAGCTATCTGAGGCTCGGTGAAGGCGGCAGCTGGAGGCGTCTCCTGAGAACTGAACGCCAGACGATGCCTGTTGCAACTGGGTTTCTCCGACGTACCAGCTAGATCGCGGTCGTCTTGGTTGAGTTCTTGAGAAGGAGGCCCGCAGAACTCGTCATCGTACCCATGTTTGGCAAAGTACTTTATCAACGTTGGTAAATGTACCGTTGTCGTCATCGTCTGGATCTTGTGCCATATGCATGTCCGGATCCTGTGCCATAGGGATGTCCGACATGTCCGGTAGCGTTGCGGCATTCTTGCCATGGCTTGGCGCCGACACGACTGGCGGTCTTGTCTGTGGGGTGGTGTCCCCCGCCCCAAACGAATCTGGCTCTTCGACCAAAGCAGGGGCCAACTTACGCAGGCGCTGAGGGTCATCTCATCTTCTTCGTTGGCCCCAGCGGGTCAAATCGGAGGTAATAGCTCGTCGCAGCCTGGCAGCACCCGAACCACTTCAACCCTATACATTGTGGGTGGCATCGGATTACTGTGGAACACGGGGTTGCCCGGTTGAACGATTCTTCCCTTGGCGACATCGACCAACTCGCCGCCCACGAAGTGCAGGAGAGTGCAAGGAACGTCGGCGGCGCCTTGCGAAAACATGTAGGGCGTCAGGGATGCCCAGTCAAAGGCAAGGAGATGAAGTCCTCGGCCGAGAGGCTTAGTTACCGTGATACCGTCGAGCTCGGCTGATGTCGAGGCACCGCCAACGGCGGGCGTGCAACTGATGGAGGGGCCGCTTGCTGGCGAGGTGCCGGCCGGCGTATACCCGGGTGCATTAAGCTCCAATGCCGGCGTCGGAGAGACCAATGCCGCCGCCGCCGGAGACACCAATGGCGCCGCCGCCGTAGACACAATACCGCCGCCACCGGAGACACCAATGGCGCCGCCTGCGCGTTGTGCGAGTTGCTGGCCGTGAAGCTGGGAATCGGGGGCGGCCCCTGTTGGCCACCCGCAATCCACGTCGTTATCCCATGAATCAAGGTAGGCATAATGCCGGTGAGTGTCGATCCCAGTTGTTGTTGCACTTGCTCTTGGACCATCTCCGGAATCCGCGCCACTTGTGCCTTGAGTGCTTCAACCTCGCGCGACTGGCTTTCCGAGCTGGTCTTTTTCTCCTTTCGCCCACCAGCGGTATAGTATGACGACCATTTTGTGGACAAGCCTTTGCCAGCCACACGACCAGCTGACGTTGGCTTACTGAGCTTATCCTTGTTTTTCATTACGTTTAACGCCCTATTCAAAGGGGTGTCGAAAGGGGAGCTCTGAGACAACCCCGTGCTACTGCTTTCTTTGTCCTGCGGAAGGAACATGAACCATTTAGAAATATTGGGGATTAATTAGAATGCAACCATATGGAGCTAATTACGCGGGGGTGTATTCCTTACCAGGACAAGCTCAAGCGCCTTGGTCTTTGGATCCGTGGTAAACTCCTTTGTTACCGGGTCCTCCTTGTACCGGGCCTTGAGAAAGTTCCTGGTCTACTTGTCACGGTATTTCTCGAAGCGGGGCGGTAGGCCTTGCTCGACACGCTCCGTGTCCTCCTTGTCCCATATAGGCTCCGCCACTCTGTAACCGCCGAGACCGAGTTGGTGGACCCCTATGTTCAACTGCAGCATTTCTTTCCCCCACTGACTTGATTCGGAGGTTGCGGGGCTCTTGCACTTGATCTTAAACTCCTTGTAGTCATCTTCGCTAATCAAAGGATATTTCGCCTTGATCTTCTCATAACTATCACCTTTGTCAATCATTGCCTTCATCGTGCTTTTCCAAGTAGACAGGGCCGTGCTCATCCTCGTGAGGGTGGCACCATTCACTTTATTCCCTGAGAGGCGTGTGTTTGCAAACTCAGCGGGGAACGTGTATCGTTCGTGCAGCTTCATGAAGAGGAGGCTGCGCAAATTCCCTTGGTCCTTATGCCTTAGGTTCTTGGTGTTGATCGAGGCGGTGCTCCGAAGAATGCACCCGAGCTGAACCGAGTACCCCTTGACTACGTGTTTGGGAGCCGTCGGATGCCCATCGGAGTTCACTGCAGTAAATTCCTCCCTGACTGTGCCGATCACGTTCGGGCACCGGTCCTTCCGTTGCCTCTTCGGTTGGCTGCCATCTGTGCATGCGCCGCCATCATCAGTGGTGGCATCCGCGACGCCATCATCAGTGGTGTCATCCCCGACACCACTAGGGGTTGTGTAGTCAGGATCGGTGTCTTCCGTGGCGTCCTCATAGCGGTGAGGTTCTTCCTCCAACTCCTGGGACAGACCCAGAATTGCTTGCCGCCCGAACCGCCGGCCTCATCATTGTTGTCGGATTTCGGGTTTCGGCAGACCCTTGAGGTTCGAACACTGGGGTGCGCGCGGAGATTTCGCCTCCAACCTTCCTGCACCCCTCCGCCGTGCTAGGATCTAAAACTAAGGAAAGAACAACACAAGAGACACAGGGTTTATACTGGTTTGGGCCACCGTTGTGGTGTAATACCCTACTCCAGTGTGTGGTGTGTGGATTGCCTCTTGGGCTGATGATGGCGAACAATACAAGGAAGAACAGCCTCGCGAGGGTCTGTTCTTGGTTGTGGCGATGAACTACCGGGAGGAGTTCAACCACCTTTCTCTCTCTCTCTCTCTCTCTCTCTCTCTCTCTCTCTCTCTCTCTCTGCTCTCCCTTGGCCGACCCTTCTAACGAGCCTCTTCCTTCCTACCTCTTTTTCGTCCCCCCAGCTATGTGGGTGGATGGTTCTATTTATAGAGGCCCTGGTCCTCTCCCCAAATATTGAGCGAGAAGGGAGCCAACAATGGCGGGCTAATTTGAAGGGGGACAGCAAGTATCAGCTACCCTGACAAAAGTAGTCTTCGCCTACGCAAAGCTCTGGTGATGACGCCGTCTTGGGCTCCACGGTGACCTCCGTCTCGTAGTCCTCCTGGTCTTGGTCTCGTTGCACCGAAATGGCAACCTTTGCCTGATGCCTCGGTACTCCACGGCTGTGCTTGCCCCCTTTGCACCAAAGAGGAAAGGAGGACGCTGCGCGGGCTGGCACCCGCCTGGCGCCCTGAGTTGTTATGGCTTGCGTCATGGGCTCCTCGTGAGGTACCCCTCCTTGATCTCTCCGCCTCCTCGTGAGCCAGCCTGACGAGGCCATGCTTGAGGAAGCTCCACGTCATCCGCCCCGTGAGGCTTGGCCCCTCGCGAGGGTCTTGGGTTTGTGTTGGTGAAGATGGGCCGTGCTGGGCCCCCCTTTGAGCCACGCCGCAGGCCGCAGGCAGGCAAGTCTGGGGACCCCCGTTCCTAGAACACCGACAGTAGCCCCCGGGCCCAAGGCGCGTCCGGACTTGGCCGTGTAGGGAGGCGGAAGGGCAAGAGCGAAGCGCCGCGGGCCCTAACAGCCTGCGGCCTTGGGCGCCGCATGGCGGTTGACTGGACATGGGCGCCTCCACTTCCCCATGGTGCCTCGGCAACTGCACTGACTGGACAAGTCCCTGCATGCAAAACGGGTCATGATTACCTGCGATCGTGGAGGTCGGCGGTTGGGCTCCGTCGGCTATAAGTACGGGACGACGTGCGCACTTCCGGTTCATCTCCCCTTCCTTCTCCTTCTTCTTCATGGCCCCGTCGAGGAGGTTCTTGGCCGCGGAGAAGGGGAAGGCTTGCCAGGCAGAGCATGCCTCTCCCCTGCCCAAGCGCGGCCGAGGGGGCCCCCGCAAACATCCTGTGGCCACCATGGCAGCTCCCCGTGGCCGCGGAGATGCTTTCCAGGGCGGTGGCGGGCGGATTGCTGCGGTCGGGGGGTGCGCTCCGGCTGCGCGTCCCCCTATGCCGCGCTTTCGCGCTGCAGAGGTGCTGCCGGAGTTCGTCGTGTGGTCGGCGGAGCCGACTTGCACCGGGCTCTCACTTCCTCGCTTCCTCCTCGACGAGCTCCCGGCCGGCGCCCCGGGCGGCCTCTGGCTTCAGGCTGACGGCTACTGCAGCCGGGCCTCATGGGTTTCACTGGAGGTCTCCGCAGCCGGGAGCCTGGCCCTGGCCCGCGGTTGGCAGATGTTTGCCCGCGCACATGGCCTGGGCCGTCGGTGCACCCTATACTTCAGGTTCGACGGCGATGCCACCCTCCACGTGAGGGTGTTTGGGGAAGATGGTCGCCGCGCAGGGTGTTGCCCCGAGGGCGACGACCGTGGCTGGGAACCCGGCTCCAGCGATGATGGAGAAGACGGCGCTCGCGGGGCTGGCGGCACTCAGGGTTCCTCAAGCTTCTCCGGTTCTTCTTCAGGCGGCGACTCTCCTAGTGGTGGCCGCAGCCAACCC
>NC_041386.1:567627066-567636094 GCF_002162155.2 Triticum dicoccoides
CCACCGACGCGCCCTGGCGAAGCGCGAGAGGGAGTCCGCCTAAGCTCCGGAGGCAGTTCGGACTTCCCTGCGGGCCGGTGCGAGGCGAGCCACACCAGATTTGTTTTTTCTCTTCCCTTTTCCTGCATAAAGAAGGATAGTAGTGTGGTGCCCCGTGGGGGCGTATATGGGTTATTGCTGTTAATTATTGTTTTGCTTTCTTCATCGTACCTTCCGACTATGTACCCGCGCGTGGATGGTTCCCGGCCCCAGCCGTGGGGGTGACCGACCCAGGCCCTGTGTTTGTGTCGTGGTGCCCGAGGGGCACGGACTGGAGGGGTGCTCCTACAAGGGGCCCAGGTCGCGAACCCTTTGAGTGACTAGGATAGGAACACTCGCGAGGGCGCTCGGCTCTCCTCCTCGCGAGGCCTTGCACAAGAGAAATCGAGGCAGGAGCGTGAAAAGCCGAAGAACCGCAAGCCAAAGACGGCAACAACTTCAATAAAACTTCAAATGAAGAAGAACAAGCCAACTGCGGAAAGCAAATGAAAATCCGCGTCCGGCACCTAGTCTAGTCTTCGACGTCTTCTCACCAGCGCGGAGCTAAGTGCTGCCACTGGGCGTGGGAGGGAGCCCCAAGGCCTGAGGCGGCGCTCCTGAGACTCCGGGGCGTGTACAACCCCAACTCATTATTACGTGAGAGTGTCACGGGCGGCGAGCTTCACAGGCGTTCGCCTTGCTTCACAGGCTCCGGGCCTTTTCCAAAACGCGATAGCTTCACAGGCATTCACCTTGCTTCACAGGCTCCGGGCCTTTTCCAAAACGCGATAGCTTCACAGGCATTCGCCTTGCTTCACAGGCTCCGGGCCTTTCCAAAACGCGATAGCTTCACAGGCATTCGCCTTGCTTCACAGGCTCCGGGCCTTTCCAAAACGCGATAGCTTCACAGGCTCCGGCCTTTCCAAAACGCGATAGCTTCACAGGCATTTGCCTTGCTTCACAGGCTCCGGGCCTTTCCAAAACGCGATAGCTTCACATGCATTCGCCTTGCTTCACAGGCTCTGGGCCTTTTTAGGGGTAGAACCTCCGGAGGTGCTGGATGTTCCATGCTTCTGGACCGGCACTCCCTCCTGAGTCTCCAAGCGCGCTGAGCCGGGCCTGGAAACATGAACAACCTTGAACGGGCCCTCCCACATGGGAGAGAGCTTGTGCAGCCCCTCCCTAGAGAGGACCCGCCTGAGCATGAGGTCTCCTACCTCGAGTGTCCTGGGGCGGATGTTGCGGCAGTGATATCGCCGCAGCGCTTGTTGGTACCTCGCCGCTCATAGCGCAGCTTCTCGGCAACGTTCCTCCCCCAGCATGAGGTCCATCCCCCGCATGGCGTCTTGTTGCGCCTCGTTGAACGCCAGGACCCGCGCGGAGCAACGTCTGACCTCATGAGGGAGGACCGCTTCGGCCCCGTAGACCAGGAAGAATGGGGTCTCCCCAGTCGGCTTGGTCGCGGTTGTGCGGATGGACCACAACACGGAATGAAGCTCGTCATACCAACCTCCGCCGCAGGCCTCCAGCTTCTTCTTGAACGTCCTGGTCATGAGGCCCCTTAGGACCTCCGCATTGGCTCGCTCGGCCTGGCCGTTGCTTCGGGGGTGCGCCACCGAAGCGTAGCATATCTGCGTTCCAAGGTTAGCACAGTACATTTTGAAGAGGTTACTAGTGAACCGCGAACCGTTGTCCGTGATGATGCGATTCGGCACCCCGAACCGGCTCATGATGCCCTTGATGAACTTAACCACGGAACCCGCTGGAATGGTGCGGACAGCCTCCACTTCAGCCCACTTGGTGAACTTGTCTACCGCAACGTAAAGGTAGCGGTAGCCCCCTGGAGCCCGAGGAAACGGACCCAAGATATCGAGCCCCCAGACCGCGAATGTCCATGAAAGGGGGATAGTCTGCAAGCCCCCTGCCGGCTGATGGATCTGCTTGGCGTGGAACTGGCAGGCCTCACAAGCTTTCACTAGTTCAACGGCGTCATTGAGCGCGGTGGGCCAATAAAACCCACTGCGGAAGGCCTTGCCGACGAGGGTCCATGACGATGAATGATGACCGCAGTCCCCGCCGTGTATATCTTCCAGTAGTTCCTTCCCTTGCTCCCTAGAGATGCAGCGCAGGGATACATCGTTTGGTCGCTTCCGGTAGAGCTCTCCATCTCTGATGTAGTATGCCGTGGCCTGGCGTGCCACTCGCTCTGCTTCCTCCTCCTTCTCCGGCAGGGTCCCTTGCGTCAAGTAGCTCCAGAGCTCCGTGATCCAACATCCCTCCTGAGGTTCCATCGTCAGGAGCAGGCGTGCTCCTGGGGCCGGGCCACAGGCCGGAGCCCCGGAGGCAGGTGGCTGGGGGAGCTCCTCCCGGGGCTGAGCCGTGTTTGATAGTGACGGCAAGGCTGAAGGCTTGAAGAGCCGTTCCTCGAAAACGCCAGGCTCCTGAGGTAACTGCCTGGACGCGCGTTTGGCGATGTCATCGGCCTCTTGATTGGTGCCACGGGGCACATGCTGCAACTCCACCCCCCAGAACTGCTTCTCCATCCTGCGGACCTCTGCAAGGTAGGCCTCCATGTGCTCATCCTTCGGCTCATACACCTTGTTGGAGAAATTGACAAGGAGCTGCGGATCGCCCTTGATGGTGAGGCGTTTCACCCCCAGGGCAGCTGCGGCCTTCAAGCCCGCTATTAAACCTTCATACTCCGCTATGTTGTTGGAGACCTTTTCGCCTTGCTAGAAACAAAGCTGCACGGCGTAATAGAGTTTGTCCTGGGTGGGCGATATAAGCACCGCCCCAGCCCTTGCACCGTGTCTGGAGAACGCCCCATCAAAGTACATGACCCAGCCTTCTGGCGCCTCGCTTCCCGGGAACAGGGACCGATCCTCGTCGACCTTGAGGCCTGGCGCCTCCGTCCATTCTGCCACAAAATCCGCCAACGCTGCTCCCTTGATGACTCTGGTCGTGCTGAATTCGAGCTGAAATGCTTGCAACTCTATGTTCCACTCAGCGACTCTCCCAGCTGAATTGGGGCTCCTGAGCACCCTCTCCAGGGGGTATGACGAGACGACCTTGATGGGGTGACCCTGAAAATAGTGCCGCAGCTTGCGCGAGGCCACCAGTAGCGCGAGGAGGAGTTTCTGGGGCATAGGGTACCGTCCCCTTGCATCCCGCAAGACTGTGCTGATGAAGTACACAGGGTGCTCAACGAGGTGGAGTGCTTCAGTCCTGGCGGCTCCCTTTGGAGACCATGGCGCCTCTCGAGACAATGAGGCCTCCTGAGACTGGCCATCTGGGAGAGGGGCCTCTTCTGCCTCTGGTGCGCCCCTCTGCGGCGGCTGGTCCTCATCAGCCATCGTGGCGGCTTCTGTGGGCCTTCCTCGTACCAGTTCCACCTTGCCTCGGGCTGCTGCCGCGGTTTTGATTCGACGCTCCTCTCTGACTGCCACCAGGGCTGCGCTGGCGGAGTAGGGAGTGGCGGCGAGGTAAAGCACCAGGGGCTCTTGAGGGCGCGGAGCCACCATGACCGGTGGGCTGGTCAGGTATTTCTTGAGATCCTGGAATGCCTTGTCGGCCTCTTCAGTCCACTCGAAGGGCCCCTTTTTCTTCATTAGCTGGAAGAAGGGTAGCGCTCGCTCCCCCAACTTGGAGATGAAGCACCCTAGCGCGGTCACGCGCCCTGTGAGCTTCTGCATTTCTCTGAGGGTCTTTGGCGGGCTCATGTCCTCCACTGCTTTGACCTTCTCCAGGTTAGCCTCAATGCCTCGGTGAGACACGAGGAAACCCAAGAGCTTGCCCGAGGGGACTCCGAACACACATTTCTCTGGATTGAGCCGTAGGTTCACTACGTTGAGGCTCGCGAAGGTTTCCTTCAGGTCTTGTATCAAGGTCCTGGCCTCCCGAGATTTCACCATGATGTCATCGACATAGGCTTCAACATTCTTCCCGAGCTGCGGGCCCAAGGTGATGTGCATCAGCCGCTGAAAGGTCGCCCCTGCGTTACGTAGTCCAAATGGCATGCAGGTGTAGCAGTACACCCCACACGGGGTTAGGAAGGCTGTCTTCTCGACGTCTTCAACCGCCATCTTGATCTGGTGATACCAAGAGAAGGCATCCAGGAAGCGTAGCAGGTTGCATTCCGCAGTGGAATCGACGATCTGGTCGATGTGGGGGAGCGGGAACGGATCTTGCGGGCACGCTTTGTTGAGGTTGGTGAAGTCGACACACATGCGTTCCTTCCCTCCCTTCTTTGGCACAATGACAGGGTTGGCCAACCAATCTGGGTATCGGATCTCGCGAATGACCCCAGCGGCCTCTAATTTGCGGGTCTCTTGGACGATGAAGGCCTGCTTTTCTGTGGACTGCCGCCTGGCCTTCTGCTTCACAGGGCGCATGTTGGGGCACACGTTGAGGTGATGCTCGATTACATTCCTGGGGATCCCTGCCAACTGGTCTGGCTCCCAAGCGAATACCTTCTTGTTTGCGCGCAGGAACCCGACCAGGGCCTCCTCCTGCTCGGGTTTGAGGTGGGCGCCTATGGTGAAAGTGGCGTTGGTGGATCCGTCCTCGTCGACGGGTATCTACTTGGTTTCTACCTTGTCCTGGGTGAACAACTGTTTCTTCTTGGCGGGCGCAGCCCCCTTGGTCTCGGGGGCCTCCAAGGCGGCGGGCTGTGCCGACGCCGCTGTCTTGAAGACGAGCTTGAGCACCCGCAGAGTGTCCCTAGTGTCCCCATGCACGGTTAGGACACCGCTGCTCCCGGGCATCTTCATGAGGTTGTATGCCGGGTGCGTCGCAGCCATGAACTGGGCCAGCGCTGGGTAGCCGAGGATGGTGTTGTAGGGGAGGCCGATGGGGGCGATGTGAAGTCGACCAGCTCCGTGCGGAAGTTGTCGTAGGTCACTGGGAGCCGGATCTGTCCCAAGGAGCCGGACGACCTGCCCCCAACGCCTGAGAAGGGCCGGCTGGGCTGCAGCCGTTCTAGGGGTATGCAGAGGAGGTTGAAGGCCTTGACTGAGAGCACGCTGAGGCCTGCCCCGCCATCGATGAGAGTTCTGGTGACGGCCACCTGGCAGATGGTGGGGGTGCACAGCATGGGGAGCGCGCCCGAGCAGGCCGAGTTGGAGGGGTGGTCCTCCGAGCTGAAGCTCAGGCCGGTCTCGGGCACCGCCCGATCCAAGGGAGCCCCCTGCCGCGTGGAGGCGGCGCTGACCCGGCAGATGAACGGCTTGACGTGGTAACTTGTAGGCGGCGCCTACGAGCCGCCCAAGAGGGCCGCGACGACTGGGGGTGTTGGTGCAGCGCGATAGGCGGGGGAGAGGTTGCGGGGCCCCATGGGCGCGCAGAGCGCGCGGGACGAAGAACCAGCTGGGGCGAGCAAGGAGGTTGCGGTGCGGCCGTCTTGCCGCACGGACGGATGCTGGGACGATTCTTGCCGCTCGTCCCCCGCCGGGCCGGTGGCGGCGTTGACGGCAGGTGATGGGGAACGGCGTGGATGCCCGCCGACAGGGGCCGTCTGGGCGACGCGGGAAGCGAGTGCGGCCCGGCGCTCGGCACGGGCCCGACGAGCGTCAGACATGGGCATGACGGTCCGAGGAGAACGGGGCGGTGGAAGACGAATTCCGGCACACCCCTACCTGGCGCGCCAAATGTCGGATTTCGGGTTCCGGCAGACCCTTGATGTTCGAACACTGGGGTGCGCGTGGAGATTTTGCCTCCTACCTTCCTGCACCCCTCCGCCGTGCTAGGATCTAAAACTAAGGAAAGAACAACACAAGAGACACAGGGTTTATACTGGTTCGGGCCACCGTTGTGGTGTAATACCCTACTCCAGTGTGTGGTGTGTGGATTGCCTCTTGGGCTGATGATGGCGAACAATACAAGGAAGAACAGCCTCGCGAGGGTCTATTCTTGGTTGAGGCGATGAACTGCTGGGAGGAGTTCAACCACCTTTCTCTCTCTCTCTCTCTCTCTCTCTCTGCTCTCCCTTGGCTGACCCTTCTAACGAGCCTCTTCCTTCCTACCTCTTTTTCGTCCCCCCTAGCTATGTGGGTGGCTGGTCCTATTTATAGAGGCCCTGGTACTCTCCCCACATATTGAGCAGGAAGGGAGCCAACAATGGCGGGCTAATTTGAAGGGGGACAGCAAGTATCAGCAACCCTGACAAAAGTAGTCTTCGCCCGCGCAAAGCTCTGGTGATGACGCCGTCTTGGGCTCCACGGTGACCTCCATCTCGTAGTCCTCCTGTTCTTGGTCTCGTTGCACCGAAATGGCAACCTTTGCCTGATGCCTCGGTACTCCGCGGCTGTGCTTGCCCCCTTTGCACCAAAGAGGAAAGGAGGACGCTGCGCGGGCTGGCACCCGCCTGGCGCCCTGAGTTGTCATGGCCTGCGTCATGGGCTCCTCGTGAGGTACCCCGCCTTGATCTCTCCGCCTCCTCGTGAGCCAGCCTGACGAGGCCGTGCCTGAGGAAGCTCCGCGTCGTCCGCCCCACGAGGCTTGGCCCCTTGCGAGGGTCTTGGGTTTGTGTTGGTGAAGATGGGTCGTGTTGGGCCCCCCTTTGAGCCACGCCGCAGGCCATAGGCAGGAAAGTCTGGGGACCCCCGTTCCCAGAACGCCGACAGTTGTGGGCCATGTTTCGCTCTAAATAGGAAAAAAGTTTGGTCAAAAAGTTGGTTATTGTCAAGGAACAAGATCATGGTCTCATCATTTAGGGTTTGTCAACACCGAGGCATCCTAAAAGCTAAGCTTTTATCATTTAGGGTTTGTCAACGCCGAGGCACCCTAAAAGCCTAAGCCAAGGCACCCTAGGTTGGGCCTAATCACTTGGCACTAATCACTTGGCTCTATTGCCACCTATGTTGGGTTTATTATCTAGGGTTTATCGATGCTAAGGAGAATTCTAGGTTGGGCCTAATCACTTGTCTCTATTGCCACCTATGGTTTAATGTAGCAAGAATGGCGGGGCAGTTGATCCTACTTAACTAAGTACTAAGATACCCCGGCCCATGCATTAGTCGCAAGTACCCCATATGTCTTATTTTTAGCAAAGTCATGCTAAAATTCACGGAAAATTTCAGCATGACCTTTGCTGAAAATAGGACATATGGAGTACCCGAATTTTCCGGAATAGAAGTTAATCGACATTCTGGCAAACTCAAGGGCCTCTCGAGGTACCTGCAATTTCATGATAAACTGCCAACAAAAACACATGGAGTACTTGACACAGTACTTGCCATAGTAATAGTCAATGTGCCTCTGTATGTATGTGTGTGGTGTCTAGATCCCAGCCACAGGTCAACGGCCATGCCACTACACTGCTCCATGTCACTTCTGCTACTGCCAAGCATGGCATGGCCATCTTTGATTCTGTTTCTGATGGAGCTTTGTGCCAGTACTAGGTGGCCTGTTTAAAGTGAAATAATCAGCATGGGCAACTGGTATTGGATTCATAGTGTAAATGATGGATGAAAAGGTATTGTGCCCAAGTACAACATTTAACAATGCAATGCAGATAATCATTTTTTTCTCACAGTACTTTTCCCAAGTAATAATAAACTAAATAACTGAGTAATCAAAATGAGGAAACAGAAAATAGCTGGCTGCAACAACATGGCAAGCCTTCACTTACACAAGAATTCATTTCAAGCATCATTTATTATCTGAAACAGATCATGCTAAAGATACATGATACATCATTTCAGGCATCATTTAATATCAGTACAACTAACTAGCAGTACTTAAACAAGTTAAGCTACTGACTATAGTACTGGCTACTCACTTAAGCTAGAAGCTACAAGTTAAACACATTATAACTTGAGTGTAACTCAGGACAAGTTAAACTTAAGCTAGAAGATACAAGTTGAACACACACTAGGCAGTTTTTATAATATTATAAGAAAAATATCTTCAGTGTAACTCAGGACAAGAAAAATCTCCACCAGAATAGGACTAGCATTTAAGAGTAATTTCCTCCAGTCAAACAAAGTTCAAACAAAAACTGACAACACTCTTTTGATTAAGAGCCAAGTCACAACACTCTTTGAAGTTCAAAATAAACTGACAACACTTGTTTGATCTGTCTCCTCCAAGAAAGAGCCAAGTCAGTCTCACCCAACTAGGGAAACATCAGTTAGACCACTAGCAATTGGGAATACACAACTGGGGCTAGGTTTGTGCTCTATCTAGGCAGTAAAACAGAGCATATAGAGGCATTGCCTGCCTCTGCTGCAAGTGGGGATGTGAGCAGGATTATCACAATTAGATCACTAGCAAGACTCACAGTTAGGGATTTCACAAAGAAACTATGTAAAGTGCCAGAGCCTAACATCTTGCATCACAGAGCAAAGCATTAACCGGGCCAACTCCACAAGTCACTAACCAGGCGCACAAATTGACTAATGTCTGCTGATCTTAGATACTAATATATACATAAGAGGTCAGATGGTTAAACCTGGCAAGTTCACTTCACAGCCCATGATATCTAAAAGTAGAACAACCTACAAACTACATAGAGGAGACATCTCAACATCGACCACATCACATTCAGGCTAACTCGGGTGAAACCTTCTGCAATTCCAGCTTCACCAGAGACCCACCTCTCGGCCTACAGGATCACGGAAGGAACTAGCACTATTTCTACTAACTGAACTCAACTCCGGCACCACCGCTGCTTCTGTCCATCACCGATTTGCTGGACAAACAGAGTGTTTGCGAGAAGGAAGAGGGGAGAGGAGGCGGAGCTCACTGGGGAGGCGCAAGGAGGCCCTGCGACAGCTTAGTAGCAACAGAGGTGGCCGGAGTTGAGGAAGACAGCGGCGACCCGAGGAAGAAGAGGTGGAGGGGGGTGGAGGGGTCGAGCGCCGTCACGCCCTGGTTCCGCAGCTCGCCGGCCCGGTGTTGAAGCAGATTCTGCCCGCCGCCTTGCCTGTCGCCTCGCACGGTGGAGCTCGAGCGGAGAAGGCACAATGCAGCGTCATGGGTTTCTAGGGTTTCGAGGGCTGGGAAGGCAAGG
>NC_041386.1:567636316-567636850 GCF_002162155.2 Triticum dicoccoides
GTGGGTGGGTGCGGTGAAGGTGAGGGAGGGGGTGGATTGGGAGCGGACGGCGATGGGGGGCAGGGCAGGAGCTGACTGGGGGCGGCGAAGGAGACGGAGGCGCGGGGGCGGCGTCGGCGTGGGTCGGGGCAGCGGGGGGAAGTGGATCTGGCGAGGGAGAGGGATGAAGGGGATCTGGCGAGAGGGAGGGAATTAGCTAGGGGTGAATCTTACTAATGGCGCACCCGCGGTCGGTGCGCCATTAGTAATCTTCTTTTACATAGCAATGGCACACTAGGCAGAGGTGCGCCATTAGTAATATTTTTTTATATATAGCAATGGCGCACCAGCCAGAGGTGCGCCATAAGTAATTTATTTTTATTTTTTGTTGCATGTAATAATTTTTTAGAAAATGAATATGAATATGAAACAGTAATATTTTTTTATAAAAACAGTAATAATTGTTGCTTAACAACAATTGTAGTCTACACTTTTTTTATTATTTTTTAAAAAATGAAGAGGGGAGAGGAGGCGGAGCTCACCGGGGAGCGGGGG
>NC_041386.1:567637074-567646615 GCF_002162155.2 Triticum dicoccoides
GGGGGTACTTGTCGGCGGCGGTGGAGCGGGGGAGGGTGCGGTGGGTCATCGGCGACGGTGGAGCTAGCGGGGGAGGGTGCGGGTGGGATCGAGATCGAGATGGAGGGGGATAGCGATCGAGATAAAGGGGCATCGAGATCGAGATGGAGGGGGTATCGAGATCGAGATGGAGGGGGATCGAGATCGAGTGTCCTCATGAATATTCAATATTTTATCATATTGAATATGAAAAAATATCATCAAATTTGAAAAAAAATTCATAATTCAAAAAGTGCCCATGAAATTTAAAAATATTCATGATATCAAAAAGTGCCCATGAAATACAACCGAGAAATGAAGACTACGATTTAAATACAGTCTATCTTAGCTAGCTATCTGTTCATAATCCTCTTGCCCTTCTTTTTTGCAAATGGAGTTCTTCTGTGGAACGGACGTCCTTTAGGTAGGGTGGTCCTGCTTCTTCTTGTGGTGTATGCTGCTACTACTTCATCGTCGTCGTCATGTTCGATCTTTGGGTCGCCGTACTTGTCGAAGTCTTGCTCATTGGCTACTCCATCCATTCTGATGATCTTCCTTTTGCCTCTCCTCACGACAACACGACTGGGCTTTGACAGGTCGGTAATGAAGAAGCATTGGTCCACTTGGGAAGCCAGTACCCATGGCTCATTTTTCGCGGTGACGTTTGCGTTCGCGGTCTTTGATTTGGCTTCGGGTATAACCATGGTGGTGAAATACCGGTCTTCTTTTAGGACGCTCTTGGCCCATCTGACACGGAACATCGGGACCTTCTCTCCAGCATAGCTCAGCTCCCAGATCTCCTCGATCCTTCCGTAGTATCTGTCCTTGTCGTTACCGGTGTAGGATTCCATCGTTACCCCGGAGTTCTGATAACCATCACTCTTCATGTCCTTGTCCTCGGTGTAGAATGTGTAGCCGTTGATATCGTATGCCTCATAGGTCATCAGGTTGTGCTCGGCGCCCTGTGACAAGGCGAATATGAGTTGTTCTTCCGCGGAAGAATCCTCATGTAAAGGGTACGACAGAAGCTTCTGCTTGAACCAACGCGTGAGACATGAGTTGTGCTCTTTGATTATATCTCCGTCCGTCCTCTGTTGGCCTCGGTCATTGTACGTCTTCTCAATAAAGGTTTTGTGCTCTACCACCCAAGGATCGACCATGTCTATGTGTTGTAGTGCGACTAGGTTTGCTCTTTCAAAGTCGGCGAGTCGACCCTTGAAGTCGACATGCATTTCGCGGCGACCCTCAAGGTGACCCCATCCAGCGAGCCTGTCGAGGTGCCTGTTAACGGGCAGACCAACGGGGTTCTCGATGCCTAGATAATTCGTGCAGTAGGAGATGCACTCTTCGGTCAGAAAGCCCCTGGCTATACTTCCATCTGGACGTGACATGTTGCAAACGTATCCTTTGATGACACCATTCATCCTTTCGAACGGCATCATGCTGTGCAGGAACGTCGGCCCGAGTTGGATGATATCCTCCACGATATGGACCAGTAGATGCACCATAACGTCGAAGAATGCGGGTGGGAAGTACATCTCAAGCTCGCATAGTATCACCACGATCTCTTCCTGTAGCCTTCTGAGTTGCCTCACGCCAACCGACTTCCGAGAGATGACATCGAAAAAGTTGCATAGGCCAAATAGCATTTCATGGATGTGCGCGTCCATGATCCCACGGATTGCAATTGGAAGTATCTACGTCATCAGCACGTGACAGTCGTGAGACTTCATCCCACTGAACTTCTACTTCGTTGGGTCTAGGTATCTGCTTATCTTCCCTGCGTAATCTTAAGGAAGTTTTACTCCTACGAGGTAGGTGAAAAACTGCTCGATCTCCTCCTGACTTAGAGTGAAGCACGTGGGAGGGTACTCATTTCTGGTCTTCTTGGCCTTTTTGCCTTTGCGATGACTTTTCGTGTCCTGCTTCGCCTCATCATCATCATCATCATCATCATCATCATTAGCGTGAAGCTCCTGCCTGATGCCCATTGATTTCAAGTCTGCCCTTGCTTTCAGCCCATCTTTGGTCCTCTCTGGCATGTTGAGCAGGGTACCAAGCAGACTCTCGCACACATTCTTCGTGATATGCATGGCATCAAGGCTGTGAGGCACACGGTGGATCTTCCAGTACGGCAAGTCCCAGAAAACAGACCTCATTTTCCATACCTTCAGCAGCGGCTCTGGCGCCTTTTGCTTCTTTCCCGGCAGTGGGCAATCTTTCCAATTTTTCAACAGCCCGTCTATTTCCTCACCGCTCCTCATACGCGGGCGTCTTCGGAGTTCGGTTTCACCATCAAACAAATCCTTGCGTTTCCTCCATGGGTCATCGTCGCGAAGCCACCTCCGATGTCCCATGAACACGGTTTTCCAGACCCGGGATCTCTATCTAGCTGGCGATACATTGTGTCATCCATGCACCTGACGCATCCGGAAAATCCATGGACCACCTGCCCCGCGAGATATCCGTAACCGAGATAGTCGTGCACCGTCGTGAGCAGTGCGGCTCCCATAGGGAAATATTTTTTCTCTGCGGTGTCCCACGTATTGGCTGGCGTTTTCCACAACGTGTCTAGCTCCTCTTTCAACAGCCCCAGATACAGATTGACTCCATCATTCCCTGGTTGTTTCGGCCCTTCAATTAGCATACTCATGTGAATGTACTTCCTCTTCATGCACAACCAGGGGGGAAGGTTGTACATCCACACAAACACAGGCCAGGTGCTATGTGTGCTTCTCTGGCTGCCAAACGGATTGACTCCATCGGTGCTCGCGCCCAGCACGATGTTCCTTGGATCCTTCCCAAATTCTGGGTGCTCGAAGTTCAACGCTTGCCACTGGCTCCCATCCTTAGGGTGACTCAGCATCTTGTCTCTTTTATTTATCTCCGGATCATTTGCGTCATCTTCTCGCTTCTTCTCCTCCCTATCCGCGTGCCAACGTAGGAGCTTTGCTACCTTAGGGTCCGCGAAATACCGCTGCAGACGAGGAGTGATCGGAAAGTACCACACCACTTTTCGAGGAGCTTTCTTCCTCTTCTTGTATCGAGTGACACTGCACACCGGACATATGGTAGACTCCACGTGCTCGCCCCGATAAATGATGCAATTGTTCATGCACACATGGTATTTCACGTGCGGTAAATCCAGAGGACACACGACTTTCTTCGCCTCCTCGACACTGGTCGGGCACTTGTTCCCCTTGGGAAGACGTTCGTGCCAGAATGACATGTTCTCGTCGAAGCATGCGTCGGTCATTTTGTGTTTTACCTTTATCTCCAAAGCCATGAGCATTACTTTCAGGCGGGTATCCTCGGGTCTGCATCCTTCATACAATGGAGTAACCGCGTCTATCTCCAGTTGATCCAGCTTGGCTTTCTCTCGGGCTGCAGCTCTTGCGTTATCCGTCTGCTTGAGAAGCAGCTCTTGAATATGAGGGTCCTGCACCCAGCCCATCGATGGTCCATCATCGTCTGCTCATCCGGCATCTAGATCTTCATGATCATGCCCTTCGTCTGCTCCGGCATCTTCCTCATCATCCTTTCCGGCATCTTCTACATGATGACTGTGTACAACATCACCGTCGTGATCATGTCCTAGAGATTCTTCGTCTTCTCGCCCGCCCGAGCCATGGTGGTTGTCTTGCTGCCCTTCCTCATTTCTTGCCCGGCCCCCATGGACAACTTCATAGTCATTTTCATCACCTTGCCACCGATAGCCATCCATGAAACCACGCAAGAGCAGGTGGTCCCGCACTTGCCCGGAATCCGGGTCCGCAATAAGGCTCTTCAGCTTGCATCTTCGACATGGACATCTTATCTCTGTCTCGTTCTTTTGAAGCATCTCGGCCTTCGCGGAGCTAAAAAACCTATTCACGATGCCTTCGGTCATCGTGAGGACCATGGTCGCCTGCGGGGTAGAGCAAAATGATATTTTAGAACCAAGAAAAAAATTGGCATGAGTTTCCCTAAAAATAGGACCAAAAAGAATGCATAGTGCCAAAATTCTCGCCGAAACGGAAATGAATCAACATTCCGGCAAAATATTGGCAACTATCGCATTTCAAATACCGGTACTTGCAAACACAAACATATATGCAACACCACAAACATATGCAACACCACAAACATACATAGATCTAGCTAGGCCACAAAAAGTGCATGTGCACGTTGTTGGAGCGAGCTAGGGAGAAAAAAAGTAGATCTACAACATGAAGATAGCTTTCCCCTTACTTACCTATCAAAAAAGGTAATTTCAACACTTAATTTTGATGAATCTATGGTGCAAATGAGATGAGGAGGAGGAGGAGGCAGCCGACAAGCTTAGAGAAGGAGGTGGGGGAATGAAGTGGGGAAAGTGAGTGTGTAGGTGTGGCTGTCCAAAAATATCTAGCTGGTCCCAGGTTACTAATGGCGCACCACACAGCCATGCGCCATTAGTAACCCAACATACTAATGGCGCACCACACAGACATGCGCCATTAGTAGTTTTGCAAAAAAGTAAAAAAATTAATTTTTATACTAATGGCGCACTATGCAACGGTGCGCCATTAGTAGTTTTGCAAAAAAGTAAAAAAAATACAGTTGTGGCGCACTCTATGGCTGGTGCGCCAGTAGTAGTTCTAACTACTAATAGCGCACTCTGCCCGAATGCGCCATTAGTATGTTTGAAAAAATGAAAAAAAACATTTTGTTACTAGTGGCGCACCGTGTGCCTGGTGCGCCATTAGTGCCTTCCACACTAATGGCACATCTCCACATGGTGCGCCATTACTATATAGTAGTGGCGCACCACTTCTCTGGTGCGCCATTAGTGTCAATTTCATCTTTAGCCCTTTTCCTAGTAGTGATTCCACCTATATTGCTATGTCCATGGCTCACGCTCATGTATTGTGTGAAGATTGAAAAATTTTGAGAACATCAAAAGTATGAAACAATTGCTTGGCTTGTCATCGGGGTTGTGCATGATTTAAATATTTTGTGTGGTGAAGATAGAGCATAGCCAGACTATATGATTTTGTAGGGATAGCTTTCTTTGGCCATATTATTTTGAGAAGACATGATTGCTTAGTTAGTATGCTTGAAGTATTATTATTTTTATGTCAATATTAAACTTTTGTCTTGAATCTCATAGATCTGAATATTCTTGCCACAATAAAGAAGAATTACTTAGAGAAATATGTTAGGTAGCATTCCACATCAAAAATTCTATTTTTATCATTTACCTACTTGAGGACGAGCAGGAATTAATCTTGGGGATGCTGATACGTCGCCAACCTATCTATAATTTTTGATTGTTCCATGCTACTATATTATCTGTTTTAGATGTTTATGGCCTTTATTAGACACTTTTATATTATTTTTGGTACTAACCTATTAACCAAAGCCCAATGCTAGTTTTTTGTTTTTCCTTGTTTTAGAATATCGCAGAAAAGGAAAATCAAACGGAGTCCAATTGGCCTGAAACTTCACGGAACTTATTTTTGGATCAGAAGAAGCCCAGAAGACTTGGAGTGCACGCCAGGGGATCAACAAGGAGGCCACGAGGCAGGGGGCGCGCCCTCCACCCTCGTGGCCCCCTCGTGGCCCCCCTGACGCACTTCTTCCTCCTATATATCTCCATATACCCTAAAACGATCGGAGAGCACAATAGATCAGGAGTTCCGCCGCCAGAAGCCTCCATTGCCACCAAAAACCAATCTAGACCCGTTCCGGCACCCTGCCGGAGGGGAATCCCTCTCTGGTGGCCATCTTCATCATCCCGGTGCTCAACATGATGAGGAGGGAGTAGTTCTCCCTCAGGGATGAGGGTATGTACCAGTAGCTATGTGTTTGATCTCTCTCTCTCTCTCGTGTTCTTGAGGTGATACGATCTTGATGTATCGCGAGCTTTGCTATTATATTTGGATCCTATGATGTTTTCTTCCCCCTCTACTCTCTTGTGATGGATTGAGTTTCCCCTTTGAAGCTATCTTATCGGATTGAGTCTTTAAAGATTTGAGAACACTTGATGTATGTATTGCCGTGCGTATCTGTGGTGACAATGGGATACCATGTGATTCACTTGATGTATGTTTTGGTGATCAACTTGTGGGTTCCACCCATGAACCTATGCATAGGGGTTGGCACACGTTTTCGTCGTGATTCTCCCGTAGAAACTTTGGGGCACTCTTTGAGGTCCTATGTGTTGGTCGAATAGATGAATCTGAGATTGTGTGATGCATATCGTATAATCATGCCCACAGATACTTGAGGTGATATTGGAGTATCTAGGTGACATTAGGGTTTTGGTTGATTTGTGTCTTAAGGTGTTATTCTAGTACGAACTCTAGGGCTGTTTGTGACACTTATAGGAATAGCCCAACGGATTGATTGGAAAGAATAACTTGGAGGTGGTTTCGTACCCTACCATAATCTCTTCGTTCGTTCTCCGCTATTAGTGACTTTGGAGTGACTCTTTGTTGCATGTTGAGGGATAGTTATGTGATCCAATTATGTTATTATTGTTGAGAGGACTTGCACTAGTGAAAGTATGAACCCTAGGCCTTGTTTCAACGCATTGCAATACCATTTACGCTCACTTTTATCATTAGTTACCTTGCTGTTTTTATATTTTCAGATTACAAAAACCATTATCTACTATCCATATTGCACTTGTATCACCATCTCTTCGCCGAACTAGTGCACCTATACAATTTACCATTGTATTGGGTGTGTTGGGGACACAAGAGACTCTTTGTTATTTGGTTGCAGGGTTGCTTGAGAGAGACCATCTTCATCCTACACCTCCTACGGATTGATAAACCATAGGTCATCCACTTGAGGGAAATTTGCTACTGTCCTACAAACCTCTGCACTTGGAGGCCCAACAACGTCTACAAGAAGAAGGTTGCGTAGTAGACATCACAGTGACATGGTGTTTAAAATTCATTCTCATTTCTTGCATGGGACCTAAGCATGCACCCAAGGACACGAATTTGATTTTTCAACCAATTTATATGCACTAGAGCATGTGCATGTATTTCAAATTTGAATTATGCACATAAAATGCCTAGAAAACCTAGTTAATGTATAAAAATGTCCAACGAACCCCGAAAAATCCCAAAACTTAACACAACACTCCTGTTGTTCTATGTTGACACTAGAATTTTTTTGAAAGGCATAAGAGGCAACGGATATCATTTCGTCCCCAAAGGTGGCACGTTCCCTACCAAAACCATTAGGCTTGTTGTGAGAAGCTCTGGATTGTGAAAAGCTTATATCCAAACCTGCCCCGAATGGGACAAAAGTTTTATGACGACATGTTGATGCCGCTCCATGATAGCATGCCAAGTTTCATGAATTTCACACAAGGTTTGGATTTACTAGAATTTAAAAACCAGGTATCTCAACATTTTGCCGGCAATCAACACTGCCCTGGTGTTTGAAATCTATTCCCATTTCTTGCATGGGACCTAAGCATGCACCCAAGGACACAGATTGAATTTTTCAACCAATTTATATGCACTGGAGCATGTGCATGTATCTCAAATTTGAATTATGCACATAAAATGCCTATAAAACCCAATTAATTTATAAAAATGTCCAAACGAACCCCGAAAAATTCCAAAACTTAACACAACACTCCTGTTGTTCTATGTTGACACTAGAATTTTTTTGAAAGCAATTAGAGGCAACGGATATCGTTTCGTCCCCAAAGGTGGCACGTTCCCTACCAAAACCATCAGGCTTGTTGTGAGAAGCTCTGGTTTGTGAGAAGCTTATACCCAAACCTGCCCCAATTGGGATAATTTTTTTACCATGGCATGTTGATGCCGCTCCATGATACCATGCCAAGTTTCATGAATTTCGGATGAGTTTTGGATTACTAGAATTTAAAAACCAGGTATCTCAATGTTTGCGGCGGAGTGACGGTGGTAGGATGTTTGACATTCATTCCCATTTCTTGCATGGGACCTAACCATGCAACCAAGGACACAAATTTGAATTTTCAACCAATTTATATGCATCAGAGCATGTGCATGTAGTTCAAATTTGAATTATGCACATAAATGCATTGAAAACTCAATTAATGTATAAAACTGTCCAAACGAATCCCGAAAAATTCCAAAAAATAACACAACACTCCTGTTGTTCTATGTTGACAGTAGGAAAGTAACTGAAATCAAGAAGAGGCAACAGATATCGTTTCATCTAGAAAGGTGAAATGGTCCCTACCGAAACCATCACACTTGTTGTGAGATACTCTGGTTTGTGAGAAGCTTATACCCAAACCTGCCCCAAATGGGACAAAATTTTTACCACGGCATGTTTATGCCGCTCCATGATAGCATGCCAAGTTTCATGAATTTCAGACGACTTTTGGATTTACTAGAATTACAAAAGCAAGTACGTCGACATTTTCTGGAGAGCCACGATGTCGTGGTGTTCGAAATTCATCCCCATTTCTTGCATGGGACATAAGCATAAACCCATGGACACATATAAGATTTTACAACCCATGTTGGTGCACCGGAGCATGTGCATGTATTTTAATTTTGAATTGTGCACCTGAAATGGCCACAAAATCAATTTAATGGATAAAATGTCCAAAAGAACCCTGAATAATTCCAATTCTTTTATGACACACATATAGTTGCATGTTCACTTCAGTTAAAAGGTCTAGCAATTCACACGGTCCATTGCCGTTGTGACCCCATTATTTAATTCAAATCAAGATGAAAAATCAAGTAGACCCCACACAGTTTATTATCACCAACCATGTGAGATGCGGTACAAAATATCCTGGAGCATCGTCTGTGTATAGTACACCTATGGCTTACGCGAGCACACTAGCCGGCGTGTCAAGCACACTAGCTCGCTCCCCGAATACTCTCGCCTCTGCATCCCTCGCAATCTCAAAAATATTACTGCCTTGTAATCTCGAAAATATCTACCGCCTAGAAGGTTTAATGTTTGATAGCACACAATTAGTATGTGCGGACCGTGTGCGATGTCTGTTACTACCGCTATGCTTCAGTCCCTTGATTCAAATTTTCAGTAGCCCCGGCATTTTACTCCTGCCTCTGCATCACTCACAACCTCAAAAATATCAGCTCGCCTTCGATCCAAATTTTCAATAGCCCCGCCTTGTTACTGTCGCCTAGTAATATTTTCAGTTACCATAGTATTTCCTCAACCACCACCGTGCCCACCCCCGCCACACACACCACACACTCCCCAGAACCTCCGCTCACACAGACACACACCACCCCCGAAACCACTGGTAGGTCGCCGCCATCGCCGCCGCCTCCATCCTCAACCTCTGCCTTTTTGCGGGGAGCTCCAGGAGGCAATGGCCAAAAATAGGTTTATCATGGCCTTTTCACCCAACGGCGGCGAGGTGGCCGCCGAGGTGTCCCCGTCGTCCTCCACGGGCTCGATCCATCATCGCCGGTCCCCCGGTCCGTCCGCCGCCATGCCCCTACGCCGGTTCGAGGACTTCCCCGTCCTCCCTCAGACTGGGCAGCCGACGAGGTTCTACCTC
>NC_041386.1:567647136-567665542 GCF_002162155.2 Triticum dicoccoides
GATTACAGATCGGGCGACGCACACCCGCCAGTGGCTTGGTAGCATCCACACGACCGAGATCGCGGCCATTGAGTACGACTGCTCGCAGGTCCACTACCACGGCGCGATGGTTAGGCTCAATTTCCCCATCGGCACAAGTCTGGTCGACCTTGTTCCGCCAAAGCTAGGGGTGGTGAGCTCGGCTATGGCGCGGGAGGACCGCGAAGCATGGGAGCACCTCGAGGCCGAGGCCGCCGCCGAGGCCTACATGCAAGAGCTCTGTCAGCAGCACCCGGAGCTCGTGGAGGCGGAGTAGGCAATCTTTGCCGGTATGGAGGGCGGCAAGGTTATCACGCTCTCCTCCGATGACGAGGTCGAAGGCATCAAGGATGGCGGCATGGAGTGCGTCGAGGTGGGCCCCAAGGACGAGGAGATCGACATCGACGAGTGGAGGAGTGCCTTCCCCAATGACCCCGACGCCGGTACTGGCCCGGACCCGGCTCGCAGCACACCGTACATGACGAGGAAGGATTGGCTCAACCTCTACTTTGACCGAAAGTAGTTTAGCTTAGTTTAAATTTATGTTTTATGTTCAGTTATGCAAAACTATCTATGTTTATGTTTGAATGCATGCTACTTTCGGTTGAACCTGCTTTAAACTTGATCAAATTGAAGTTTACAACCTTAGGTTTAGGGGATCGACTAGAAAAGGCCAAAAAATGTTGGAGTATATATATATATATATATATATATATATATATATATATATATATATATATCCACTAAGGGTTTTAGTCCTTTAACTTTTAAAGGATCGGCTAGAGATGGCCTTATGACTCGTTTATTTCAGTTCTTCACAATGTGATGCTTTATATGTGCAACTATTTGCCGTGCAGTTCAATTTCATCAATAACAGTTTCAACAATACCACTATGAATTACGATATTTGATTGATGTTAAGGATATTGCAGTTAACATGCCTTTTCGTTTTTTAAGAATAACTAGTGTACTTTAGACCTGCACAATACTAGTTTGAATGACTATTTGCTTGTTTTTAAATGTCATGCCCGATGCAGTTAACACACCTTTCCACTTCTTGTTTTGCTTAACTAGCATGCTTAAGCCTGCACACTGAAGCTATCATTTTGTAGATTATGTTGTCTGCCATGGATATATTTGGTGGATGTTTAGCCTGTTGTGCTTAACATTCCTTTATATGTACTCATACAGGACAATATTGATAACAGTGTTGTTTTCCATCGAGGTTACTTTCATCGCATTGCTTATATGTACTTACTATTCAGGATATCAATAGCTGGTACCATATAGCCTGGGGCTGATAAGGGATTAATCGTCGAACCAGACATTTCACTGAATATATATATATATATATGTAACCCATTTATCAGTAGGTTAAGTAGGGCCGTATTTAATATATATGAGGCTACATAACAACATGCATTGTACTGAATGACTAAATATGCAATCCCAGGCTACATAGCAACAAGGAAGAGTGTCACCTTAATGTTCTGATGATGTCTAGATATACATGTAATAAAATCTTATATAATGGGATGGAGGGAGTGCTGTACTACATCATTTTTTAAATGTTGTTTAGCTTCTAATATTAACTTGGTGCTTTTAGGTACATATATCATTGCCAAAGATCCACACTTCGACCCTTTCTGCATATGGGGCAATGAGATATTCATGAACCAGCATCAAGTGAGGAAACTGATAAAGATTGTTATTAAAATGGGTCAAAAGATGTCAATTGAACTATTTGTTTACACTTTATGCAAGATAATAGTGGACTGCAAGATGGTAAGTAAGAACCCTGTAGCCTTCTTTTTACTACCCGTAATGAGTTGTGTTAGATGATAATGTTTGAATCTTTTTTCTTTTGCAGTGGATCCTGAAGCAGTTTACTCAGGATTACCTCTCAAACTACATGATTGGTGGCCGACCATCACAAGGGGTTGTACTATAGTCCTGCATGCCTTCTACATTCAGGCGAGCACAATAGGGCCATTCCGCTTCACCTTGGTCAGCAACCAGGATGTCTATTGCCTCTTTCTTTACCATATAATAGTACAAGTATAGAACCATGGTTCATCATTCTTTATTTGGTGCTTATGTAATTCTTAAACATATGTACCTGTGAATCGAATAATGCATTGGTTGTTTGAACTTGATGGATATGAATAAAGCTATAGCCTACTTTCAAGTTTAAAGTACAATTTTAAATAGCAGCAATTAAATTAGGGTGAAATTATGATGTGCAGGTCTTTACGGCGCACACAGTTAATAAAGCACAACATGTGTGATATACATCAGAATCCGACACGGTTCACGGAGAGGAAACGTGTGTAACAATGCACACAGTTGCCGTTTGCAAAGCGTGTGTGATGTCAGACACTATCACATACGGTGCAGGAAAACTAAATGTGTGTGATTGTCTACCTATCGTACAAGGTTTATAATCATGAACTGTTTGTGATGTGCCAGGCATCGTAAATGTAGAGCCAGTTCGGTACGTGCCTGGAAAACTCCTGTGCCTGGAATCTGCCTGGTTTTAGGTAAAACCACAAAACTCTGACTACGATGGCAATGCGAGCACAAACGAGTAGCAAGGATGAAGCGTTTGGGATATTCGAGATATCGGAAATAGTTATAGGGACAACTGTATGCATCAAGGCTCCCTATCCCTGACGGTTTCTAGGTGGTGTGGGAAGGACCCCCTTATCACCCACACCCACTTGGCGACGGTTCCAAATGTCGTCGCAGAAAGGGGTTAAAAACTGTTTGTATAGCACCGACGCGTACCAGTGATAGCAAAACTAGCATCCGCAAGCTTAGGGTTGTGCATCTTATTAGCACTATTGTAATTGACAGAATTTATAATAACATCATTGCAATCATGCTTTTTATTCAAGGATCTATCATGAATCACTTCATAAAGCACTTCATCACAATTTCCAAATACACGAATTTCAAGCAAAAGCTCATAAAGATAATCTACTGCACTCAACTCACTAGCAATTGGTTCATCAAAATTGGATCTCTTAAAAAGATTTGCAAGACGATGAGGATCCATATCAATAGATTTTTAGCAAGCGAAGTTGCAAGCAGATAGAGGGCACATGGCCACACAAGCGAAGATAGCAAATGAGAAAGTGAACGAAAGAAGGGCGAAGAAAAGGAAAATATTTTTGAAAATCATTTTAGAAGTGGGGGAGAGGAAAACGAGAGGCGAATGGCGAATAGTGTAATGTGAGGGATGAGAGTTTATGATGGGTACTTGGTATGTCTCGGCTTGGCGTAGATCTCCTCGGCAACAGTGCTAGAAATTCTTCATGCTACCACTTGAACTTGCATTGGTCTTTCCCTTCAAGAGGAAAGGGTGATGCATCAAAGTAGAGTAAGTATTTCCCTCAGTTTCGAGAACCAAAGTATCAATCCAGTAGGAGACAACGCACAAGCAACTGAATACCTGCACAAACAAACACCAACTTGCACCCAACGCGATAAAGGGGTTGTCAATCCCTTAACGGTTATCTGCAAAGTGAGATCTGATGTAGATGGATAAATGGTAAAGTTTTTTTCTTCGTATTTTTAGTTTATGGAACGGAAAGTAAAAGATTTCAAAGAAAGTAAATAGGAAAGTAAAATTGTAGATCGGAAACTTATATGATGGAAATTAGACGATATCTAAGGCAATGATCATGAATATAGGCATCACATCCGGATCAAGTAGACCGACTCCTGCCTACATCTACTACTATTACTCCACACATCGACCGACTCATGCCTACATCTAGAGTATTAAGTTCACGAAGAACAGAGTAACGCATTAAGTAAGATGACATGATGCAGCAGGATAAATTCAAGCAATATGATGAAAACCCCATCTTGTTATCCTTGTTGGCAACAATACAATACGTGTCGGTTCCCTTCTGTCACTAGGATCGAGCACCACAAGATTGAACACAAAGCTAAGCACTTCTCCCATTGCAAGAAAAACCAATCTAGTTGGCCAAACCAAATCGATAGTTTGAAGAGACTTGCAAAGATATCAAATCATGCATGTAAGAATTTAGAGGAGATTCAAATAATATTCATAGATAAGCTGATCATAAATCCACAATTCATCGGATCTCGGCAAACACACCGCAAAAAAGTATTACATCAAATAGATCTCCAAGAACATCGAGGAGAACTTTGTATTGAGAATCAAAGAGAGAGAAAAAGCCATCTAGTTACTAGTATGGACCCGTAGGTCTGTGGTAAACTACTCATGCTTCATCAGAGAGGCAATGGTGTTGATGTAGAAGCCCTCCGTGATCGAATCCCGCTCCAGTAGGATGCCGGAAAAGGCTCCTGGATGAGATCTCACGGGTACAGAAGGTTGCGGCGGTGGAAAAGTGGTTTTGTGGCTCCCTTGGAAGGTTTTGGGATATTTGAGAATATATATGCGGAAGAAATAGGTCGGTGGAGTCATGAGGGGCCCACAAGGGTGGGGGCGTGCCCTGCCCCCCTGGGCGCACCTCCCGACCTAGTGGTCGCCTCGTGGCTTTCCTGACGTGCACTCCAAGTAGTGATGTTCTTTCCAATGCATGCTTACCGTCTATTATCCAGTACTGTTGTTATGCATGTTCTGTTGCCTCTAGTTGGTTACACACTTACTTGATAGTATTCTAGTTATGTTCTTGCATGGTAGTTATTTTTGATGCTAGTGGGCATGTTATGCTACGAATAGTGTTATAATTGTGATATTCATGATTGTCAGTATGCCATGCTCATTCGGATAGATGATTTATTGTTCTTGATATGATTGATGATTATGTTGCACCACCATGCTTATGTTGATATCATGCACTATAGTTGCATCATGTTATTTTAAAATGACTCAGCTTATTGCATTCATGTTTAACCGGACAGTTATGAACTTGAACAACTGTTGGCTGAGTCATGGTGCCACCAAATCGAGTTGACCAATGCAACCACATTTGCCTTTTATGGGAAGGCCCTAATGCGGTGTATTGTCATGCCTCTCACCGGTGCCTCCAACGAGGGAAGGTTCTGGGCGCGTGCTACCTTGGCCAGGTAGGCGGACATAAGCCTTGTGAGCCCGAGTTTGGTTATGTGTACATGTCCCCGTTTGGGACTATTTTTGTTTTGCCATGAAGGTGGCCGGCCACGTAGGTGGCGAATGTCAAGAGTTGACATCGGGGCCACCCTTTACTTAGACCAAAGGGGAGTTGGTTGGAGTGGCCGGGAGAGTGTCATGGAAGTAGACTAGTTTTTTCGGAATGCCATTGGTCCACCCGAATGGGAGTGCGAGGCCATGGGTTCCGTGGTGTGGGTACAATGTACTAACCTTTGCAGAGTGTGTGTTAAATCTATCGATAGTCGCACCCGCGGATATGGGCCCAGTTCGTAGTCGGTCACACTATGGGTCAATGATGTCTACTACACAACCTTCTTATCGTAGACGTTGTTGGGCCTCCAAGTGCATAGGTTTGTAGGACAGTAGCAAATTTCCCTCAAGTGGATGACCTAAGGTTTATCAATCCGTAGGAGGCATAGGATGAAGATGGTCTCTCTCAAAGAACCCTGCAACCAAATAACAAGGAGTCTCTTGTGTCCCCAACACACCGAATACAATGGTAAATTGTATAGGTGCACTAGTTCGACAAAGAGATGGTGATACAAGTGCAATATGGATAGTAGATAATAGTTTTTTTAATCTGAAAATATAAAAACAGCAAGGTAACTAATGATAAAAGTGAGCTTAAACGGTATTGCAATGCGTTAAAACAAGGCCTAGGGTTCATACTTACACTAGTGCAAGTTCTCTCAACAATAATAACATAATTGGATCATATAACTATCCCTCAACGTGCAACAAAGAGTCACTCCAAAGTCACTAATAGTGGAGAACAAACGAAGAGATTATGGTAGGGTACGAAACCACCTCGAAGTTATTCTTCCCAATAAATCCATTGGGCTATTCCTATAAGTGTCACAAACAGCCCTAGAGTTTGTACTAGAATAACACCTTAAGACACAAATCAACCAAAACCCTAATGTCACCTAGATACTCCAATGTCACCTCAAGTATCTGTGGGCATGATTATACGATATGCATCACACAATCTCAGATTCATCTATTCGACCAACACATAGGACCTCAAAGAGTGCCCCAAAGTTTCTACCGGAGAATCACGACAAAAACGTGTGCCAACCCCTATGCATAGGTTCATGGGCGGAACCCGCAAGTTGATCACCAAAACATACATCCAGTGAATCATGTGGTATCCCATTGTCACCACAGATACGCAAAGCAAGACATACATCAACTGTTCTCAAATCTTTAAAGACTCAATCCGATAAGATAACTTCAAAGGGGAAACTCAATCCATTACAAGAGAGTAGAGGGGGAAGAAAACCTCATAGGATCCAAATATAATAGCAAACCTCGCGATACATCAAGATCGTATCACCTCAAGAACACGAGAGAGAGAGAGAGAGATCAAATACATAGCTACTGGTACATACCCTCGGCCCCAAGGGAGAACTACTCCCTCCTCGTCATGGAGAGCACCGGGATGATGAAGATGGCCACCGGAGAGGGATTCCCCCTCCGGCAGGGTGCCGGAACAGGTCTAGATTGGTTTTCGGTGGCTATGGAGGCTTCTGGTGGTGGAACTCCCGATCTAGGTTTCTTTCTAGAAGTTTTGGGTTATATAAGAGGTGTTGGAGTCGGGAACAAGGCAGGGGGGGTCTCCGGGTTGCTTTCCTTCCAAAAATAAGTTCCGTGAAGTTTTAGGTCAATTGGACTCCGTTTGATTTTCCTTTTTTGCGATACTCTAAAACAAGGGAAAAAACATAAGCTGGCACTAGGCTCTGGATTAATAGGTTAGTCCCAAAAATCATATAAAATAGCATATAAATGCATATAAAACATCCAAGGTTGATAATATAATAGCATGGAACAATCGAAAATTATAGATACGTTGGAGACGTATCAGCATCCCCAAGCTTAATTCTTGCTCGTCCCCGAGTAGGTAAATGATAATAACAGAATTTTTCATGTGGAATGCTACCTAACATATTTGTCTAAGTAATTCTCTTTATTTTGGCATGAATGTTCAGATCCATAAGATTCAAGACAAAAGTTTAATATTGACATAAAAATAATAATACTTCAAGCATACTAACTAAGCAATCATGTCTTCTCAAAATAACAAGGCCAAAGAAAGTTCATCCCTACAAAATCATATAGTTTAGTCATGCTCCATTTTCGTCACACAAGAATGCTCTCATCATGCACAACCCTGATGACAAGCCAAGCAATTGTTTCACACTTTAGTAATCTCAAAGTTTTCAACTTTCACGCAATACATGAGCGTGAGCCATGGATATAGCACTATGGGTGGAATAGAATATAATGAAGGGGTTATGTGGAGAAGAAAAAAAGGAGAAAGTCTCACGTCGACGCGGCTAATCAATGGGCTAGGGAGATGCCCATCAATTGATGTCAATCCAAGGAGTAGGGATTGCCATGCAACGGATGCACTAGAGCTATAAATGTATGAAAGCTCAACAAAAGAAACTAAGTGGGTGTGCATCCAACTTGCTTGCTCGCGAAGACCTAGGGCACTTGAGGAGGCCCATTGTTGGAATATACAAGCCAAGTTCTATAATGAAAAATTCCCACTAGTATATGAAAGTGACAAAACAAGAGACTCTCTATCATAAAGATCATGGTGCTACTTTAAAGCACAAGTGTGGAAAAAGCATAGTATCATTGTCCCTTTTTTTGGCCTTTCCCTTTTTTTGGCCTTTCTTTTTTGGGGACAATGCTCTATTAATGATGATCATCACACTTCTATTTATTTACAACTCAAGAATTACAACTCGATACTTAGAACAAGATATGACTCTATATGAATGCCTCCGGTGGTGTACCGGGATAGCAATGATGCATGAGTGACATGTATGAAAGAATAATGAACGGTGGCTTTGCCACAAATACAATGTCAACTACATGATCATGCAAAGCAATATGACAATGATGAAGCGTGTCATAATAAACGGAACGGTGGAAAGTTGCATGGCAATATATCTCAGCATGGTTATGGAAATGCCATAATAGGTAGGTATGGTGGCTGTTTTGAGGAAGATATAAGGAGGTTATGTGTGAAAGAGCATATCATATCACGGAGTTTGGATGGACCGGCGAAGTTCGCACCAACTCTCAATGTGAGAAAGGGCAATGTACAGTACCGAAGAGGCTAGCAATGATGGAAGGGTAAGAGTGCGTATAATCCATGGACTCAACATTAGTCATAAAGAACTGACATACTTATTGGAAAAATCTACAAGTCATCAAAAACCAAGCACTACGTGCATGCTCCTAGGGGGATAGATTGGTAGGAAAAGACCATCGCTCGTCGCCGACCGCCACTCATAAGGAAGACAATCAAATAACTCCTCATGTTTTAAATTTGTTACACAACGTTTACCATACGTGCATGCTACGGGACTTGCAAACTTCAACACAAGTATTCCTAAAATTCACAACTACTCAACTAGCACAACTTTGATATCACTATCTCCATATCTCAAAACAATCATCAAGTATCAAACTTCTCTTAGTATTCAATGCACTTATATGAAAGTTTTTATTATATCCCTCTTGGATGCCCATCATATTAGGACTAATTTCATAACCAAAGCAAACTACCATGCTTTTATAAAGACTCTCAAAATAATATAAGTGAAGCAGGAGAGTTCATCTATTTCTTTAAAATAAAACTACCACCATGCTCTAGAAGATATAAGTGAAGTAATAGAAAAAACAACAAACTACTCCGAAAGATATAAGTGAAGATCAATGAGTAGTTGAATAATTATGCAACTATGTGAAGACTCTCTAACATTTAAGAATTTCAGATCTTGGTATTTTCTCCAAACAGAAAGAAAAACAAAAGAAAATAAAATGACGCTCCAAGCAAAACACATATCATGTGGCGAATAAAAATATAGCTCCAAGTAAAGTTACCGATGAACGAAGACGAAAGAGGGGATGCCTTCCGGGGCATCCCCGAGCTTAGGCGTTTGTTTGTCCTTGAATATTACCTTGGGGTGCCTTTGTCATCCCCAAGCTTAGGCTCTTGCAACTCCTTATTCCATATTCCATCGAATCTTTACCCAAAACTTGAAAACTTCACAACACAAAACTTAACAGAAAACTCGTAAGGTCCGTTAGTATAAGAAAATAAATCACCACTTAGGTACTGTAATTAACTCATTATTTATTTATATTGGTGTTAAATCTACTGTTTTAAAACTTCTCTATGGTTTATAAACTCTTTTACTAGCCATAGATTCATCAAAATAAGTAAACAACACAATGAAAACAGAATCTGTCAAAAACAGAACAGTCTGTAGTAATCTGTAGGTTTAGACCACTTCTGGAACTCATAAAATTCTCAAATAACTTGGTGGACCTGATAAATTTATCTATTAATCATCTGCAAAAATAATTAACTAAATATCACTGTTCAATAAAAAATGGCAGCAATTCTCGTGAACGCTAAAGTTTCTGTTTTTTACAGCATGATCATAAAGACTTCACCCAAGTCTTCCCAAAGGTTCTACTTGGCAAAATCACTAATTAAACACAAAAAACACAACCAAAACATAGGCTATATGAATTATTTATTACTAAACAGGAGCAAAAAGCAAATAACAAAAATAAAGTTGGGTTGCCTCCCAGCAAGCGCTATCGTTTAACGCCCCTAGCTAGGCATGATGATTTCAATGATGCTCACATAAAAGATAAGAATTGTAACATAAAGAGGGCATCATGAAGAATATGACTAGAACATTTAAGTCTAACCCTCTTCCTATGCATAGAGATTTTGTGAGCAAACAACTTATGGGGACAATAATCAACTAGCATAGGAAGGCAAAACAAGCATAACTTCAAAACTTTAAGCACATAGAGAGGAAACTTGATATTATTGCAATCCCTACAAGCATATATTCCTCCCTCATAATAATTTTCAGTAGCATCATGAATGAATTCAACAATATAAACATCACATAAAGCATTATTTTCATGATCTACAAGCATAGAATTTTTAATACTCTCTACATAAGCAAAATTCTTCTCAATCGGAATAGTGGGAGTATCATAAGAGACTCGAATACTATAAATTGTTTCCACATTAAAAGAGTAATGTTCAGAAAAAGGGTAATCATAATCATGACAAGTTTTATAAATATAATCATCACTACTTTTTATAGCATATGTATCATCACAATAATTATCATAAGTAGGAGGCATGCTATCATCATTATAAATTTGCATATCAAAACTTGGGAGACTAAAAATATCATCTTCATTAAACGTAGCATCCCCAAGCTTGGGACAAAAATTAATTGCAGAAAATATATTCTCAAAAATATCATCTTCATCAAACATAGCATCCCCAAGCTTGGGCCTTTTCATATCATAAGCATAATAACTCTCATAATTAATAGTATGGATAGCACCAATAGTATAGCAATTATCCTATTCTTCCAAGCAAGTGCCAAAAATATTTTCAAGATCATAAGAAGTATCATTATTTTCCACAATTATATTTTCATGAGGCACAATAGTAATAGGAGCAGCATTATTTGGGAGAGCTATCTTTTTACCTCTCTTCCTTTTTCTTTTCTTCTTCTTCACCACATCATGTGTGGGTTCAATCCTCTTTTTGGAGCTCCTTATTAATGAGATTGCTTGAATAGGAGGCTCCTCCTTGTTACTTGATTCATCATTAGAAATAATAGGAGGGTATTGGGAAGTCTCTTCCCTTCCATTAGTATTCTCTTCATCCTCTATTTTATAAGGATTTTCAATACAATTCACCGCACAATACATATAAATTTTCTCTAGATCAAAGCCAATAAGTTTATCACGGGCAAATACTGGAAGATAGTTAGTTATACGTTTCATTTCTTCATAAACCATAAGAAAACTAAGTTCATTATGATGTGCAAGAGAAATCAAGTCATCACAATTTTTGGAAACGATTAGATCGTGAAACAATTTGCATCGGATGGTTAAATGACCACGTTCATTGCAAAGCTCACAAGTATGGCTAAGAAAATTTAAATCTTCAGCACAAACATCTAGCCTGTCTTGCAACAATTTAGTTTCTAAGTACTTATGCCTCTTGCAAAATCTATCTTCCCTAATTGGTGTGTACTTGCAAACCCAATGCAATCCACAAAAATTGACATGTTTATATGAGACATTTTCATCATAACTAGTGCAATCATCATTAGTACTATGGATATTCAAGGAGTTCATACTAACAACATTGCAATGATGCTCATTATTCAAAGATTTAGTGCCAAACATTTTAATGCATTCTTCTTCTAGCATTTGAGCACAATTTTCCTTTCCATCATACTCACGAAAGATATTAAAAAGATGAAGCGTATTAGACAAACTCAATTCGATATTTTTTTGTAGTTTTCTTTTATAAACTAAACTAGTGCTAAAACAAGAAACAAAAATACTTGATTGCAAGATCTAAAGATATACCTTCAAGCACTCACCTCCCAGGCAACGGCGCCAGAAAAGAGCTTAGTTGACGGGGTGTTAGTGCTGCTTTCCTCGCCTCCCCGGCGACGGCGCCAGAAAAGAGCTTGATGTCTACTACACAACCTTCTTCTTGTAGACGTTGTTGGGCCTCCAAGTGCAGAGGTTTGTAGGACAGTAGAAATGTCCCTCAAGTGGATGACCTAAGGTTTATCAATCCGTAGGAGGCGTAGGATGAAGATGGTCTCTCTGAAACAACCCTGCGACCAAATAACAAAGAGTCTCTTGTGTCCCCAACACACCCAATACAATGGTAAATTGTATAGGTGCACTAGTTCGGCGAAGAGATGGTGATACAAGTGCAATATGGATAGTAGATAATAGTTTTTGTAATCTGAAAATATAAAAACAGCAAGGTAACTAATGATAAAAGTGAGCGTAAATGTTATTGCAATGCGTTGAAACAAGGCCTAGGGTTCATACTTTCACTAGTGCAAGTTCTTTCAACAATAATAACATAATTGGATCATATAACTATCCCTCAACATGCAACAAAGAGTCACTCCAAAGTCACTAATAGCGGAGAACAAACGAAGAGATTATGGTAGGGTACGAAACCACCTCAAAGTTATTCTTTCCAATCAATCCGTTGGGCTATTCCTATGTGTCACAAACAGTCCTAGAGTTCGTACTAGAATAACACCTTAAGACACAAATCAACCAAAACCCTAATGTCACCTAGATACTCCAATGTCACCTCAAATATCCGTGGGTATGATTATACGATATGCATCACACAATCTCAGATTCATCTATTCAACCAACACATAGAATCTCAAAGAGTGCCCCAAAGTTTCTACCGGAGAATCACGACGAAAATGTGTGCCAACCCCTATGCATAGGTTCATGGGCGGACCCCGCAAGTTGATCACCAAAACATACATCAAGTGAATCACGTGATATCCCATTGTCACCACAGATACGCACTGCAAGACATACATCAAGTGAATCACGTGATATCCCATCGTCAGCACAGATACGCACTTCAAGACATACATCAAGTGTTCTCAAATCTTTAAAGACTCAATCCGATAAGATAACTTCAAAGGGGAAACTCAATCCATTACAAGAGAGTAGAGGGGGAGAAACATCATAAGACCCAACTATAATAGCAAAGCTCGCGATACATCAAGATCGTACCACCTCAAGAACACGAGAGAGAGAGAGAGATCAAACACATAGCTACTGGTACATACCCTCAGTCCCGAGGGACAACTACTCCCTCCTCGTCATGGAGAGCACCGGGATGATGAAGATGGCCACCGGAGGGGGATTGCCCCCTCCGGCAGGATGCCGGAACGGGTCTAGATTGGCTTTCGGTGGCTACGGAGGCTTATGGCAGTGGAACTCCCAATCTATTGTGCTCCCCGATCGTTTTAGGGTATATGGACATATATAGGCGGAAGAAGTACGTCAGGGGAGCTACGAGGGTGGAGGGCGCGCCTAGGGGGGGTGGGCTCACCCCCTGCCTCGTGGCTTCCTCAAAGCTTCCTTGACGTGGAATCCAAGTCTCCCGGGTTGCTTTCCTTCCAAAAACAGGTTCCATGAAGTTTCAGGTCAATTGGACTCCGTTTGATTTTCCTTTTCTACGATACTCTAAAACAAGGAAAAACAGAAACTGGCACTGGGATCTGGGTTAATAGGTTAGTCCCAAAAATCATATAAAATAGCATATAAATGCATATAAAACATCCAATGTTGATAATATAATAGCATGGAACAATCAAAAATTATAGATACGTTGGAGACGTATCAGTCAACTGTAATAATAATAATCTGTTTAATAACTACCCTGGTTCGATGATGAGAGAAGTTGGTTGATCTTGATGTGATCGTGAGAGGATCACCGTGGTATCGTGGATACCGAGTTGATGGATATTTGTGATGTTGGGCGAGTATCACGAGTAAAGATGAAGCTCCTTGTGGTCATGTAATGATTACTACGATACTGTTAATACCAAGCATGATTGGATCCTGAGATGATCGCGTGATGTCCGTGATTGTGAGCTTGTGCATGTGATGGTCACGAGGTGACCCGAGCATAGCAAGTTGGTGCATGACAGTGTCATCATGTTCATATGTTCCTACCATGCTAATATTGTTCTAGTAGTATCATGTTCACCTTGTACATGCCATGTTGTTTTGATAGTATCATGTTCATCATTGCTAAGTAACCTGTAATTGCCATGCTGTTGTTTGTCTTGATTGTTGTGAGCTTGCAAGTACATTCAATGTACTAACCTGGCGTGTAATGCCAGTTTGTAGGTCATGCCGGATTTGATTGCTTGTTTACCATGGATCCTATGGAGTGGACTTTAACACCTTCGTCGTTGTTCCACTGCTAGTAGTTTTTCCACTGCTTCATGTTATTCTACTGCTTGCATGGAGCAACCATGGCAGGCTTAGTGTTGCCGCGCCGATGTAACCCCTTGTATCAATATAGATTGTAATAAAGAGCTGATTTTTTCAATGATAAGCAGTGTCGTATTCCAGAAGACTTCTCCTTGGTATCTAGGCTAGAATATGGGGCGTTCTGGTTTCTCTGAGCCGGGGTGCCACAAGGCTTGGTATCAGAGCAGGTCTGGATGTAGGATGCCCTAGCTTGTGCGAGCGTTAGAATGCGGTAGTATAGAGTCTGGTTGGTTGGTTGCACTTATTTGCTGCATTTGTTTGTTGCATGGCATGCATATAGATTATTATCCGGTCACTGATAGTAATCTTGTGTGTGTAGGTCGTATCGGTTTCGATCCACTACTTGCACCCTTCCTCTTTGCATACCCGCTCTTCGGTGTTTGACACCTCTGTCCCAGCAGAGTGATGCCCTGGTACGGAGTGTTCAAGACACCATTTGCAGGAGTTATGCTTAGGTATCACATTGATATCTTTCCATCATCCTCCCATATCGTTTCGGTGATAGACTTATCTCTATCCCGAATCGTGCCCTTCATCTCGCCACTTTGGCAACCCTTCCTGATCTTTGTGATCAGAAAAGGGCAATGTCAGCAAGCCCCATTTTCCACTGCTGTCCTACCCTATCTTTGGATGTGTACAGTTCCCTTCGTACGCTGGATGATGATGTGGTTGTAACCTCCGTGTTCCACCCCATGATCGCCAAGTCCGTCCTCGCCTCCGTATACATTCAGATGCAACAGGTGTTTAGCCAGTGCTTGGTGTAACCTTGGTTACGCCAACTCCTCCCACACGTGGATTCAGTTTTCTGCACAACGCCACAACATATTAGATTGCAATACTGGAGTTTCCACAAGATTTGTGTGATTAGGTATGCATGCATATTATTGTTGTGAGTAGCAGTAATATGTGATGTTGCTTGATTATTATTTGCATGCTTTGTGTGGTTTTATTTTCGTTGTTTCTTTTGCTTCTTTCTTTGGGCCTTCGGTGTTACATTATTTTCCCCTTATTAAAGTTGCTCATCAACCGACACTGGACCCAAAGAATCAACAAGGAGTTCAAATATTTGGAAACTCGGCTTAAGAGTATGGAATTCTCAGCCAACTGGAGTGAAGTGGGGAATATCTGATCTTGATGCTGATAATCAAGTTTGCATTACCGTGCACTCCTCACAACAGTACAGATAATCAAGTCAACCTCAGTGTACACTCTTCATAGCAGAAATGATCAAATCAACAAGAAGATAAATTGTGTGCAATACCAACAGTATGTTCTCAGTCAAAGGTATGATCCATATGCAAGGTTTGATTCTTCTTTGAGGATGATTCTGAAACATGATATACCTGGAAGAAAGCAAGAATGTGCCATGTATCCAATACTCAGAAAGGAGGATAGTCCAGCAAACCCTGTTTCATACAAATAATCAACAACAGAAATATTAAGATGATATATATATATATATACATATATATATATATGTGGCATCAGTCCACATATCACAAGTAGAAGCTTCTGTTGTAAGCAACAAAGTCTTCCCTTGCAAGCTACCAGAGAAGCTTCCAATGCAAGATTCCTCTATGTTCTTCAGTATTATATATGGATAACTTCACATGCAAGATACCTTGTCTTCTTCAGTAAACAATCGCAAAAGATTCCGGCATAAGGTATCGAGTTTTCCCTAGCAAGACTTTAAGGGGGGAAGCTTCTGAAGCACGATAACCAGTCTCCCTCAGCAAGATACTCTCGATGGCTTCCATCATAAGCCATCCAATCTTCCTCAGTACGACATTGGTGCAAAATATTGCACTGTGAATTGATAGCTTATGGTAGTGTATCCTAAGAATCAGATCCGCAAACAGTTTGGTCAGAAGCAAGAATCAGTCAGAACACAAATCTACCTCGGGAATCAAATTCTCATATATATATATATATATATATATATATATATATATATATATATATATATAGGAATAGTTATTCTTCACCCCCTGTCTATTTTGACATCAATACATCAATACACCATATTTTTACGTTTCGTAAATTTTGTCTTATTTCATACATAAAAAGAGAACGTAAGAAAGTATGTACTCACCGTAAAAAATATTTTATGTTACGTAAAATTATGAATGTAAAACATAGTGTAAAACATACATAAAATGTGATTTTTATGGTCTTATAACCTATATTTTTGTTTTTTATACCAAATTTTACATATTGAATCAATATGCATGTAACTATTTATATTCTAAACGTAATTTATTTGGGAGGCGATCGTAAGATTACCTAGGGTGAAGAATAACTTATTCTGCACCCTGGATGATGAATAGTAACACTATATATTGTGAAGCATGTTGGCGTAATCAATATGCATGTAACTATATATATTGTGAATCATGTTGCAAAGAAATTGCAAGCCACTCATACAATGACGAAGTTAAGGTAAGAATCCGACAATCTCACGAGTCATGCAAGAGAAAGAAAGCCTGTTATACACCATAGTTGGTAATGCAAGAACCGACAAATTTTTGAGAAAGACAACATGGGACAAAAAATTTTGGCAGACTTATTAAGGCTAGTTTCCTCATACCCAACAAGGTGATATCATTTACCCTTTGTCACCACCTTGTATGCTTGACGACAAAAATGGGTTATATGCAAGTACGTGTGAACCTGGTATAGTTCCTATCACACGATACATGCCCGAGGATAAGTTATGATCGCTGAAATATTACACCTGGCAGTATCTACGGTCACACGAAGAAGCAATTTGAACGAGCTCTTTCAGCAAAGGATCCAGACAAAGAGAACAATAATGAAGAAGCAAGATCGACAATGCAGGTATGAAAATTGTTGCGTGACCCACATGGTGCAGATACCCCGGACAGTCTGAGTGAGTAGTTATCACCATGAATATTCACCTAGGGTGTGTACTCAATTTTGTTAAGGGCCCCATATAAAGGCAGCCCGCTCAGTTAACAGTATATGCTCAGATTTGTCAGTATCTGTGAAGTTAGATCAAAGGTCAATTCAAAAGTTTGACTCCAGCAACTATGGTATAGCATCACACAGCCTACTATCCCCATGGATATACTGACAGAATAAATAATCAGGATGGTGAATAATAGTCTCGAAGCATGTGCCCTCACTTACGAGAATCATCCAAGGATATCCTAGCACGAACAAAATTCTTCTGCCAGAACCACCGTCAGTCAAGACTGCGAATACTATCATATAAGGCCGTAGCCCTTTATGTTGGTCACGACAAGTGATAGTCAAATATTTGGTACCGATCTGACACTCAAGACAGTGGAGCCAGTCAAGATGATTCAGAAACTCCTGCGAGAAGAAGTCAGGATCCGTCAGGAGAACGGTTATGAACCACCTCAATATTTTGAACCCGAAGGAAATGCATCTATTTGAGCAACCAAAAGCAAGGAGTAAGATATTTGGTGTCCACCTAGAAAGTTGTTCACCACTCCATGGAATATTGTCGGTGATGGAGGACACACCCATCGGAAATCACTCTTGGACGTGTGAGACGGACATATGTTTCAGTCATGATGATCCATCACACTCAGCTAAGTCAGCAGATATGAAAAGAATTGGAGCTGTAACATCCCAAATTTTCAATTTGGAATGTTATACATTAGATCATCATTACATATCATGTTTTATTGCTTTTCCGTTCCGTAACCCTCAAAATCCTAAGCAACTCAAGGACCCTCGGAGAGAGTTGGGATTTCCCGGTTTTCATATTTGATTCTTTTATCAAATTTTAAACGAGGATTTTGGTTTTAATTATTTTTCTCTCCGAAAATATTTCATATTAAAATACAAGAGAGGAGATAATATGACTTCTCCAAAATAAATGAAATATTGGAGGAAAAATATTAAAATCAAATATTTGTTCCATTTGGTTTTTATTGCAATTTTGTTTGCATTAGAAAAATTGCACGTTTTCAAAATTGCATTTTAGGGCCAAGAAAATGTTCATCTCGTTCTAAATATTTTATTTAGACTGTGAAAATTTATTTTGGCATTTTTAGTTTTTTTATTTATTTTTCTAGGATTTTATTTCGGTCGGCGAAATTATTATTTAAAAAAAAAAGTTCCCGCGCCCGACTGGGCCTAAGGCCCAGCCGAGCCAGGGCACCACCGCAGCCGCCTTCCCCGCGCGCACATCGCCGCCGCCGACTCGGACAAGGAGTCCGAGCCAGACTCCACCGCTGCCGCCTTGGCCCCTCCTCCAACCCGCCCCGCCCCTTTATATACGCGCCGCGCGAGCCCCCACCCCCACAGCCACCGCCGCCCCGCGCCAAGCCCCGCCGCCCCGTGCCTAGCCCCGCT
>NC_041386.1:567665983-567677597 GCF_002162155.2 Triticum dicoccoides
CCCGCTGCCGCCGCCGCCGCCTTGCTGCCACCGTGGAACGCCGCCGCCGCCCCGCGAGCCGCCACTCCGCCGCCGCATCTCGCCTCGCCGGACCTCTCGCCGGAGGTAGTCGCCGGACTCCGTCGCCGGTTTTTTATAAAACCATTCGGTTTTTTAGAAACCCAAGATCCATTTTTTTCAGATTCGCCAGTTTTTCTCGGTTCTTCTAATTAGCGGACGTTCGTCCGAACATCCGTGTTAACGAACGGTTCTTCGCCCGTTAGATATAGCTAACGAACGCTCGTTCGTTAGTCTGTTCGTCAGTTTTCTTTTCTCGGATTTATTCCGCGATTTTCTCTGATAGTGATTTCTGATCCGATCTTAGTTTCTGTTTATCTTTCCGCTCGTTAGTCGGAATCAGGCGATTCAAGCGCCTAGAGTTTCATCTCGAAACCCTCTTTCCGTTTAATCAACTCAAACAAGTTTTCTCTATTGTAAATTTATTTTGACATTTTTATTTTTTTATTTATTTTTCTAGGATTTTATTTCGGTCGGCAAAATTATTTTTTTTTAAGTTCCCGCGCCCGATTGGGCCTAAGGCCCAGCCAAGCCAGGCCGCCGCCTTCCCCGCGCTCGCGCCGCCGCCGACTCGGACAAGGAGTCCGAGCCGGACTCCACCGCCGCCGCCTTGGCCCCTCCTCCAAGCTGCCCTGCCCCTTTATATACGCGCCGCCCGAGCCCCCACCCCCACAGCCACCGCCTCCCCGCGCCAAGCCCCGCCACCCCGCACCTAGCCCCGCCGCCGCCTTGCCGCCACCGCCGAACGCCGCCGCCGCCCCGCGAGCCGCCGCTCCGCCACCGCACCTCGCCTCGCCGGACCTCTCGCCGGAGGTAGTCGCCGGACTCCGTCGCCGGTTTTTTATAAAACCATTCGGTTTTTTAGAAACCCAAGATCCGTTTTTCCAGATTCGCCGGTTTTTCTCGGTTCTTCTAATTAGCGGACGTTCGTCCGAACATCCGTGTTAACGAACGGTTCTTTGCCCGTTAGATATAGCTAATGAACGCTCGTTCGTTACTCTGTTCGTCAGTTTTCTTTTATCGGATTTATTCCGTGATTTTCTCTGATCGTGATTTCTGATCCGATCTTAGTTTCTGTTTATCTTTTCGCTCGTTAGTCGGAATCAGGCGATTCAAGCGCCTAGAGTTTCATCTCGAAACCCTCTTTCCGTTTAACCAACTCAAACAAGTTTTCTCTATTGTAAATTTGACCTAGTTTTAGATTAGTAAACGAAGCTTCTTTCTTTCGCCGTTTGAGTTTCGTTGCTCCGTTTGATTTGACTCTTTTTGCGAACCAGAGTTCTTAATTTGAACTTTCTGGTCAACCTCTTTTATTTGAGTTTTGCTTGAGCATCGTTGCTTGTACTTATGTATGCTATTGTTTGCTTGCGATAGAACACTGGGAGTGCGAAGCGTGCTACTACGAGTCCCTAGGTTTCGCAGATCGTCAGCAAGGCAAGTAACACTTTGATCATACCCCTTTATCACCCAGTTTTTATGCATTAGTTCCAATCCTCAAACATTGCATGATTAGGATGTCATTAACTTGTGGGTTGGGAAGTAGTTGATGAGGTAGAACCTATTGCCCTGTTACATTCAAACCCTTGGGAGTTACTCTACGTGTTGCTTATATTACTATGCTATGCTATGCTCGTAGACGTGGTTTGGGTTTGAGTGAAATCCATGACAGATGTGAGATTGTTAAATTAATGGTTCAACTTAAGGTGGCAACTTAATCAAAGAACTGGGTGGATTGAGGCACCTGGAGTACCCAGTGTTGCCTGTATTTTTTGGAGATCCCGGAGTACCCGTGTGATCTTCCTATGGACCGCCACTCAGGCTCAAAGGGAATAGAGATGATTCATGCTAGAAACTTCCGTGTGCAGCCACAAGCTATTATGGGCTCTAGCATAGTTGAGTAAGTTACGTGAAGCTCTTGAAGAGGCAGATCAGCAGGTAGTGGGATGTAGGTTTGGTATGGTCTGTCCGGAGTAGAGAGTTAATGTTTCTGAAAGACCGTGTCTCGGTCATCCGTTTCTCAAACACCCCGTAGTGCGAGAAATCCAATGGAGGAGATCGAGTCTTGTGGGGAAAAGTGCGCAAACCTCTGCAGAGTGTACAATCTAATCATGGTTAGCCGTGTCCCCGGTTATGGACAATTCTTGAGTATCTAGTACTTGGGTTATCACATGTATCTCATCATGTTTAATTAATATTGGTGGGTTGTTAATCACTTTAATTGGGATTGAGTTGGAGGAACCTTCTCAATGATGTTTCAACTACCATGATAGTAAAATTTAAAATCTATTCCTTTGTTGTAGGGAAAAATTGTCTTTTCGCAAAACTATAAACCATAGAGCTTTCCACCAGCCATATATGCATATAGTGATAGCATTATTTTGTTCTTGCTCTATTGTGTTATGTTGCCAGCATATTCCATGTGCTGGCCCGTTTTCGGGCTGCAACGTATTATGTTGCAGACTTTTCAGACGAGGAGTAAGGTACGTTAGGTCGTTGCCGTGCAGCTCAGCTATGCCGTTGGAGTTGATGGACTCACTTTATCTTCCAAGCCTTCCGCTGTTATCATATTAGATGGCCTTAAGCCATATTATTGTAATAAGTTCTCTCTTGAGACATTCGATGTAATAAGTGTGTGATTGCTACTCTGTTATAAATCCTTCGAGTACTGTGTGTGTCAGCATACCCGATCCAGGGATGACACTGAAGCACAGAGACGTGACCGTCTGAGGTCGGGTAGCTACAAGATGGTATCAGAGCACATGCTGAGTGTAGGACATGACCACTAAGATAAACCCTAGGTCACACCTCTCTTCTCATTTCTGACTCCTCTCCATTTTCTACTCTTTAGGATGACAGAGATGAAGAACAAGTTTGCACAACCGGATGAAGACACACCTTTTGGATGTCACTTGAAGGAAGTCACTAGGTACTTGAACATTGGAATACCAAGCTTCACCGGGACGCACAACGCCACTTTACCTGAAGAGGAGCGCTGGATGATTCAAGTACAAGTTCCAGGAAGGACGTTCTCGCCAACTTCTAAACCCATAGAGTTTTCTTTCGAAGCACCCACCTGGAGTCTAGGCAAGAGCATGGAAGCCCACATTACCATTGGAAGCATTGGAGAAGTTTACAACATGGAGCTTAAGGACACTATTTACCAAATATGTGGGCACCGAGACGAGCAATGGGAAGTAATCAGCACCAGGAAGGATAGATCCATTGCAGCTTTCATCCAGGAGTTAAACCAGCACATCCGACGTCAGGAAAACGAGATGTGCGCGGACATGATGGACTTCAAGAAGGCGAAGACTAGGATCATTGAGCTGGAGGAAGAACTCAAGTTTACACGCGATGGATATGAGGAGGAAATTAAGACACTACTGGAGAAGAATGACGACCTAGTCAAGAATATCGGAGTATTCATGGGAGGACTAGCACCGGGAGACGAAGACGAAGATCCCACTTGCCCGGACAACTACATCATCATCGACGACACCGATTCCGATCCTAGTGATGATGACTATGAAGACGAAGCTGGAGCAGACATCATGGAGTCTTCCACCGATCAAAATTTCTAGATGACTACCATATATCACTAGTATCCCCCCATGTATTTAGTAGCAGTTGAACACTTGTGTGATAGTTCTAGATTGTTTGTATGCCCTTGCTTGATTGATTGAGTGAAATGATTGTGTTTGTCTCATGTGCATATGGGTAGTGTTTTCTCATTAGACCTCTTTTCTATTCTAAATCTCTTCCATCTAAACCCCTCAGATGCCTCCGAGACGTGACACCGGTTTTGCCTTCCCACCGGAGCTCACCCAGTTGATCCAACAGCAGAATATGTTGATTCAATTGCTAGTTCAGAATCAAGGCAACAACAACAACAACAACAACCCGCCGCCCGTGGACAACCTAGCCCATTTTCTAAGGTTACAACCGCTGGTGTTTTCCAGTAGCACCGAGCCCATAGTTGCAGACGATTGGCTACACCGTATTGGAAGGGAGTTGACCATCGCAGGTTGCACAGATGCTGAGAGAGTGCGCTTTGCCGCACATCAATTGGATGGACCAGCAACCTCATGGTGGGAGAATTACACAACCACTTTTCCTATAGCCAATGTCACTTGGGACCAGTTTCAGCAAGCTTTTCGCACAACCCATGTCTCCACTAGAGCTATGCAAATGAAGAAGCGGGAGTTCCGAAACCTATGCCAGGGGAACCGTACTGTGGCTCAGTACGTGGATGAGTGTAGCAAGTTATCTCGCTACGCCCTTGATGATGTGGCCACAGATGCCGCGAAGTAGGAGAAGTTTATGGAAGGGATGAATGATGAGATGAGTATGCAGTTGATGGTAGCAACCTTCAACAACTACCAAGAGTTGGTAGATAAGGCTCTTATGATTGAAGGGAAGCAACAGCAGATTGAGAGCCGCAAGAGGAAGTATGGACAAGGGAAGTATAACTCAGAAGCTCAGCAGAAACCTCGCCTAACCCCAAACTCGGGAGGACTTGTTCATAACCATGGAGGTCACAACCACACTGGAGGAGGATTGCATAACCACAATGGTTCTAAGAATGGGAATGAGAATGGAACCAACAATAATCATAACCGCCCCAGCCCAGCCACACCCACCAAAAGGGACTTAAGTCATGTTACTTGTTTCAAGTGCGGGAAGACTAGACACTATGCCACGGAGTGCCTTGAAGGAAAGAATGGAAATGGAAATGGGAGTGCTGGGAAGAAGCCAAATCCATTCAACAAAGGACAAGTGAACCACGTTAACGTGGAGGAGGTTGAAGAGCAGCCGGACGCGGTAATTGGTAAGTTCTTGGTTAAGTCATTTACCGCTCTTGTTCTTTTCGATACTGGTGCATCGCATTCATACATATCAAGGGGATTAGTGGATAAGTTTAAACTACCAACCCAAACCCTTAGGACCCCTCTTTTAGTAAGTTCACCCGGAGCAGAGTATATGGCTAGCCGATGGTGTGACCAGATACCCTTAACCATTGGTACACATGTTTTTCCGTCCGACCTAATTATCTTGGAGTCACAAGGACTGGATGTGATATTGGGTATGGACTGGATGTCAAAGTTTGGAGGAAGCATTGACTGTGCTAGTAAGTCGATTTATCTCACCACCCCGGAAGGGAAAAGGATTAAGTATGTATCTAGGCATGTGCCTAGGAGGAGTCAAGTGAATGCCCTTACGGGAGTTGTTCAGGAGGAAGTGCCTATAGTGAAGGATTACCCAGATGTTTTTCCAGAGGGGTAACCAAGCATGCCACCGGATAGAGACATTGAGTTTTTGATAGAGTTGTTGCCAGGTACAGGACCAATATCCAAGAGACCCTATCGGATGCCCGCAAATGATCTAGAAGAAATTAAGAAACAGATCTAGGAGTTATTGGAGAAAGGATACATCCGAAGAAGTTCATCACCTTGGGGAGCCCCAGTACTTTCGGTTGAGAAGAAGGATAAATCCCTGAGGATCGTTGTTGATTATCGAGCATTAAATGAAGTGAAGGTTAAGAACAAGTACCCACTGCCGATGATCAACGATCTGTTTGATCAGTTGCAAGGAGCTAAAGTGTTTTCGAAGATCAATTTGCGATCAGGGTATCATCAGTTGAAGATACGAGAGAAGGATATACCGAAGACATCGTTCACAACACGATATGGATTATACGAGTACACAGTCATGTCAATTGGACTGACTAACGCCCCTGCTTATTTCATGAGCATGATGAACAAGGTGTTCATGGAGTATTTGGACAAGTTTGTTGTGGTGTTTATTGATGATATTATGGTATACTCGAAAAACGAGGAGGAGCACAAGGAGCATTTGCGCTTAGTTCTCGAGAAACTCAGGGAACACCAGTTGTATGCTAAGTTTAGCAAATGCGAATTTTGGTTGAAGGAAGTCGGGTTCCTTGGACATGTTATATCGGGAGAAGGTATAGCAGTAGACCCCAGCAAAATTCAGTCAGTCACTGAATGGTTGGCACCCACTTCAGTTAGCGAGATCCAAAGTTTTCTTGGACTCGCAGGATACTACCGGAGATTCATCGAGAATTTTTCGAAGATTGCAAAGCCAATGACTGAACTGTTGAAGAAGGATACTAAGTTTAAATGGATAGAAGATTGCGAGGCAAGTTTCCAGGAATTGAAGAAACGTTTGACTACAGCGCCAGTACTAACACTGCCAGATATACATAAGGAGTTCCAAGTGTACTGCGATGCCTCACGCTTAGGACTTGGATGTGTGCTTATGCAGGACGGGAGAGTTGTTTCGTATGCCTCACGACAACTAAAACCTCATGAGTTGAACTATGACACGCATAATTTGGAGTTAGCAGCCGTAATAAATGCATTGAAGACCTGGAGACATTACCTTATTGGAAACCGTTGTGATGTGTACACGAACCATAAGAGTTTGAAGTATAATTTCACCCAGAAGGAACTGAACCTTAGACAGAGGAGATGGTTGGAACTTATAAAGGATTATGACATGAAGCTACACTATCATCCAGGAAAGGCCAATGTCGTAGCAGACGCTTTGAGCTGGAAGAGTTATGCTAATATCCTTGAAAGTAAGGGACTGCCAAAGGAATTAGCAGAGGACATCATGGAACTTCGATTGGAGATTGTTCCTAGAGGATCCGTTGCAACAATGGAGGTCCAGTCAACATTGCTGGACAAGATTCGGGAAGCTCAGAAGGATGACAAAGAGATTGCCGAGATAAAGGAGAAGATGGGCAAAGGAAAGGCCAAAAGTTTTCGTGAGCATGAGCATGATACCTTATGGTTTGAGGGCCGAATCTATGTGCCCAATAACCAGAAGATCAGGAAGTTAATACTTCAAGAGGCCAATGACTCACCATACTTGATACACCCCGGAAACACCAAGATGTATTTGGATTTGAAGGAACGTTTCTGGTGGACCGGTATGAAGAAGGATATTGCCGAGTATGTAGCCGTATGTGATGTATGTCAACGCGTGAAGGCAGAGCATCGGAAGCCAGCAGGACTGTTACAGCCTATGCCAATACCCGAATGGAAGTGGGATAAACTGGGCATGGACTTTATCACCGGATTGCCAGGACCAAAACAGGATATGATTCCATATGGGTAGTTGTCGGAGTAATTGGACACGGATACCCCGAAGACGGCAAGACGATATTTCAAGACATCGGGGCTAGCAAAGCCCCTCAGTCTGCCTGCCGGCTGCCGACTGCGCCAACCAGCCGGCTGCCGACTGCAGCCCGACCCAACACCGACAAGACACCAACGAGATGGATGTACCCGAGCAGTATTCACGCGTCATCTCAGTCATCATGTATAGTGTCACTTGTCCCTGGCACTATTTATGAAGTGACACAGGGGACAAGCATGACACCCCACCATGCCTTGCCCATGCCACCACTTAGCTTAGATGATAAGCTAGTTACACTATATATATGAGCATCCATCCATCCATCCAGGATGAGCACACACCCCCACACTCTCACACCACACTCATTTGGCCACAAGGCCACTCACGGCCACAAGCCATGGCCATACTTGGTCACTAGAGCTGGCCATACACATGCATATACGAGATCATATGCCCTTGGCACTGATCTCAGATACAGCCCCAGGAGCACTTTGTACCAGATATATTAGATATACTCAGACATGCAGGAGTAGGGGTGTTATCTCTCCGGAGAGCCCCGAACCTGGGTAACTAGCGCGTGCTACTCGCATACCCGCTCCCGGTCCTATCAGCAACAGTCTTACCCACACACTAAGCCCTTGTGGCATTTGTCGACTCGCAAGCCCCCCGTGAGAAATACCACGACAGTTGGCGCCCACCGTGGGGTGGTACTACTACTATGCTACCACGCTGCTGCTGGTTTCGCGGTCCGGGCGAGACCCTTTTTTCTTCATCGCCTCTGCCGCGGCGTCGCGCCGTCTCTCCGGTAGCACTCGAGGGCTCGACATCGACCCGCCCCTGGAGCGGCCGCGAGGGGTGGCGCGTCCTCGCCGTCGGCCTCTTCGTCTTCACCACCGCGGTGTTGCGCCGTCTCTCCGATAGCGGTCTGGGGCTCGACATCGACCCGCCCCCGGAGCGGCCGCGAGGGGTGGCGCGTCCTCGCCGTCGGCCTCTTCGTCTTCACCACCGCGGCGTCGCGCCGTCTCTCCGATAGCGGTCTGGGGCTCGACATCGACCCGCCCCCGGAGTAGACGCGGCAGTAGCCGGCTGCTGGGTCCGCCCAGTCGCCTGTCGCCCGTGCCGGGTCCGGCTTCGACTCGGCTGGCTCTCGTCCACCAGCTCCAGGCCGCCTCCTACGCCTGGCCTGCATCGGGCCGGCTTGGCCTCCCCTTGGCCGCCTCCGCCTGCTCCGCCCCCTCATGCATTCTCCGCCGTGCGCCGTCTCAATCCGGCCGGCTGCTCCGCTCCCGGCTCGTCGATGCAGCCGGCTACTGCCGCGTCTGCTCGCCGCCTTCACCTTGCCGGCTTCGCGCCGATTCCAGCCCGCCGGCTGGGCGTGCCAGCCGGCCGCCTCCGCGTTCCGCCCACCTGCTGGGCGCGCCAGTCGGACGCCTCCGCGTCACACTCATCGCTCCTGTCGAATCCGCAAGGGAGAGAAGTCAAAAAAAAGAAGAAGAAGAAAAAAGAGAGAGAGGAGGGTCCGGCTCGCCGCTTTGAGCCGGACAGAAAGAAAAAGAAGAGGCCGATTGCCTTGGGGCCGGCTGGAAAAAAGTGGGCTGGGTCGCTCGCATAGCCCGCTGCTCAAAAACAAAGAGAGTGAAAAGAAATGTGCGTCCGACCGTTGGCTACCTGGTCGGCTGCAAAGAGCCCGACTGCTGTGTCGGGGTCCGCCCGCCCAGCCGTCTAAAGAAGAAAAAGAAGAAGACAAGGTAGTTGCCGGAAAGATCCGGCCCGACTGCTTAGCAGTCGGCCCGAATCTTGGGGGCTACACCCAGCAGGTGCGCCGACACGCCCCCGCGAGAGAGAAGACAAAGTAGTTGCCGGTAGATCCGGCCCGACTGCTCAGTAGTCGGCCCGAATCTCGGGGGCTACACCCAGCGGGTGCGCTGACGCGCCCCCGTGAAGAAAGAGAAGAAAAAGTAGTTGCCGGGAGATCCGGCCCGACTGCTCAGCAGTCGGCCTGAATCTCGGGGGCTACACCCAGCGGGTGCGCTGACGCGCCCCCGCGAAGAAGAAGACAAAGTAGTTATCGGGAGATCCGGCCCGACTGCTCAGCAGTCGGCCCGAATCTCGGGGACTACACCCAGCGGGTGCGCTGACGCGCCCCCGCGAAGATTGCAGACAAGAGAAGAGTTTTGTCCGGCTGTCAGCAGCCGGCAGAAAAAAAAAGGGCACTACTAGACGCCTCGCTGCCTGGCCGGTCGAGCCTGACCGGCCGGGACCCCCCTTCGAGCACCCGTAGGCTCGAAGGCTTCACCCAGCGGGTGCGCCGACGCGGTCCGCGAGCGCCGAGTCGCGCCGGCTGTCTTCGACGACCGCGACTACACGAAAATCGATGTGAGCTCCTCACCCGCATATTTTTTGCACCACGCAAGCATGGATAACCACGAGCGATGCTCGGGGGCTATCTCCGCATTTTATTACAGTAGCATCACTGTTCGCCCCGGCGCCAGCCAGAGTTGGCCCGGGGGCTGGCCGCTTGGCCTGAGACGTTAGTTCCCGCAGACGGCTTAGTACCGTGCGCGCTACCAAAGGCCCACTCTTAGTCACAGACCACAGAGCGGCTGTCCAACTAGCAAGAGTGAACGCTGGAGGCCACCCACGTGAAAAACGCCCGGGAAGAAAAACGTTCGGGCGACCCGATCGTTTCCTTTACAAGTACCTACTCGGTTGAATATGCTCCCGGACTCTAAGTACTGTACACTCCACTTCGCGGCCCACTCTCAGCCACAGACTGCAGAGCGGCTGTCCGGCAAGCAAGAGCACAAGCCAAAAAGTGGAGGGAACATGAAAAAGATTGAAGGGGGCTCGGACGAAACCGAGTCGGCACCCTCCGCATAAAACTTGCAATACTAAAAGCAAGCATATGATATATTTTCGTGGACTAACTTTGTCCTTTTTATGATCATTTCCATGAACATGTGCCAAAAAACCTTCGCCCAACTTTGCCAAGTTGCCCGGAGGCTTGGGGGCTACTGTCGGAGTAATTGGACACGGATACCCCGAAGATGGCAAGACGATATTTCAAGACATCGGGGCTAGCAAAGCCCCTCAATTTGCCTGCCGGCTACCGACTGCGCGAACCAGCCGGCTGCCGACTGCAGCCCGACCCGACACCGACAAGACACCGACGAGACAGATGTACCTGAGCACTATTCACGCGTCATCTCAGTCATCATGTATAGTGTCACTTGTCCCCTGGCACTATTTATGAGGTGACACAGGGGACAAGCATGACACCCCACCATGCCTTGCCCATGCCACCACTTAGCCTAGATGATAAGCTAGCTACACTATATATATGAGCATCCATCCATCCATCTAGGATGAGCACACACCCCCACACTCTCACGCCACACTCATTTGGCCACAAGGCCACTCACGGCCACAAGCCATGGCCATACTTGGTCACTACAGCCGGCCATACACATGCATATACGAGATCAGATGACCTTGGAACTGATCTCAGAGACAGCCCCAGGAACACTTTGTACCAGATATATTAGATATACTCAGACATAACCCGAAGTAAGGTTATCAAGTTTTGTAAAGTTCAGTGGAGCCACCATACCGAGGACGAAGCCACCTGGGAACGAGAGGATGATCTCCACAAAGACCACCCGCATCTATTTTCTAGCCAGCCCGAATCTCGAGGGCGAGATTCATCTTAAGGGGGGTAGGTTTGTAACATCCCAAATTTTCAATTTGGAATGTTATACATTAGATCATCATTGCATATCATGTTTTATTGCTTTTCCGTTCCGTAACCCTCGAAATCCTAAGCAACTCAAGGACCCTCGGAGAGAGCTGGGGATTTGCCGGTTTTCATATTTGATTCTTTTATCAAATTTTGAAACGAGGATTTTGGTTTTAATTATTTTTCTCTCCGAAAATATTTCATATTAAAATACAAGAGAGGAGATAATATGACTTCTCCAAAATAAATGAAATATTGGAGGAAAAATATTAAAATCAAATATTTGTTCCATTTGGTTTTTATTGCAATTTTGTTTGCATTAGAAAAATTATACGTTTTCAAAATTGCATTTTAGGGTCAAGAAAATGTTCATCTCGTTCTAAATATTTTATTTAGACGGTGAAAATTTATTTTGACATTTTTATTTTTTTATTTATTTTTCTAGGATTTTATTTCGGTCGGCGAAATTATTTTTTTTTAAGTTCCCGCGCCCGACTGGGCCTAAGGCCCAGCCAAGCCAGGCCGCCGCCTTCCCCGCGCGCGCGCCGCCGCCGACTCGGACAAGGAGTCCGAGCCGGACTCCACCACCGCCGCCTTGGCCCCTCCTCCAAGCTGCCCTGCCCCTTTATATACGCGCCGCCCGAGCCCCCACCCCCA